>NC_135238.1:201994448-202094448 GCF_051348905.1 Ranitomeya variabilis | reverse complement strand
AAGCCCACACAGAGCTATTCAGTGTATAGTTCACAGCGCTGGCATTAAATTAGTTATGCCGCGCTGGTGTTTCAGGCAAAGAAGAATGAAACTTGAAGTGATCAACCTGATAGCGCGGAGCAGACGCCCTCACGGCAACATGGAGAACGCCGCTCCGCACAAAGCTAGAAGAGACCTCGAAAAACAAACAAGACGCTGCTTTTATTCCAATGTCACATGTATTTTAAAACACTTCAATTAATCCCCCCTTTATTTTTTTAGTTGCAGTGTCACCGAGCAGTGACAGCAATGTTTCCTTACATTAAGTGCCACCTACACGTAACAATGTCACACGCTCCGTAACTAACAATAGTGGAACCAATCAAATAAGTTACAAGCCGCTGGATAATGGCCCATGTTACTCACAGACTGCTGGAGAGCACGCAGCTTCCCTGTACTCTGCGGATTTGGCGCAGGGAGAGATTGTCCTGTTGTATGGGGTCTCATTACGGAGATTTGTGCACGTTACAAAAAGAATCTGATTTTATAGAATTCATAGTAAATCTGTGTAGGCATCGATGTGCTGATCGCCGCCATGAAAGAGACAATCCCTCTTTTTTTTTTAATGGCAAGCATGTAAATATATTGTTATACTAGCATGTCTCTTTAAGAAAAAATAAATACATGTACGTTATATAGTCCTAGCTGTCATATATCCCTTTACTTTCTGAAATTACACAGTGTTGGATCTTTGAAAGTGGAATATTCATGTACAATGTTACTTCCTATTCTAGGGACGCTATAAGCCCCCTCACAATGTATCCGGTGCATCTCCATCAGCTATAGGGTGATGAAGTGCCATAGGAACTTCCAATCCTCACTATGATAATATCTTAAATTACTCTTTTATATCAAGGATTAAACTTATTTTTTGCCACTCAGCTTTCCATTTCAGTTTGACAGAAATCAGCAATTAGAAGACAGATTTGAATCGCTTATATAGCGCCATTAATTCCACTGCGCTTTACAGATATTATCTCAAGTGTCCCCATTGGGACTCACAAATATACGTTCCCTCAACTGTCCCCATTGGGACTCACAAATATACGTTCCCTCAACTGTCCCCATTGGGGCTCACAATCTACGTTCCCTCAACTGTCCCCATTGGGGCTCACAATCTACGTTCCATAAACTGTCCCCATTGGGGCTCACAATCTACGTTCCCTATCAGTCTTTGGAGTGCGGGAGGCAATCGGAGAACCTGAAGGAAACTCACGCAAAAATGGACAGAAGATAAAAACTCCTTGCAGATGTTGACCTTGGTGGGATTTGAACCCAGGACCCGAACTCTGCAAAGGCCATTGTGCTGCCCCCAAGACTCTAGTTTAGCAGGCACATCGGTAGTCTGTGGCCATAGGCCGAAGAACCTCGTACCACTTTGCAGCATCCTCACCGCCTCTTCCGATGAATAGGGACTGCAACGTCATTACGTTTTATTCCAAAACACGCACGATGTCACGCCGGACCTACTAATGAGAAGAGGCCCCAGGGGCCGCATGTGGCAGGAGCTCTGGTTACGATAACCACAGATGACCAATGTGGCAACTGGACCAAGTTACTGCACATTTTTTTCTCCACTGTAGAAATGTGCATTTGTTAACCTCTGCCCAGACTTGAATGCATTATTATGTCCTGATTGTGGTGTTTTTACTGCCATAGGATATATCATGGTATATATGGTGGAGGGCAGAGGAGCGGTGCCCATGCCATCAGAAGTACCGTAGGTGCTGCGATCAGCCAACATTAACGGCTGCGATCAGCGTGATCAATAGTGAGCACAACATTTAAAAAGTTGGACAGAGGTAGGTGCACCGCATTGGTCCGATGCTATAGTAAGGTACTGATGTGTGACTATGATAACCGGGTGCCTGACAAAGACCCTCTTTTTTTTTCCCCCATCACTTAAAAAAAAAAAAAGAAAACATTTAAAAAAAAATATATATAAATAAAATATCTTCTCTCTGCTCAAATGAATGAAAGTCGCAGGTCTGGGAATGGAATAGGATGAAAATGATTTATTTATTTTTTTAAATAAATGAAAACACTTTTAGTTAGCAAAAAAGCTTCACCGTCCTAAAACCCTATAAGGGTAACGTGCAAACATTTTTTTTTCAGACAGATACCGCTTGGAATCTACCTGAAATAGCGCCTCATAAAATGATAGAGCAGCCCAATGTAAAAATGACATTTCCGAGCCCATGTTCCGCCTTTAGTCACAACTTTTATGTGCTTCAGGGTTGGGACTCCTTGAAACGGTTAAAAATAGTAACATGGGCATTCTCAAAAACGAAGCCGTCCGCTCCATATACTTGAAAGCAGAAAGCAAAGATGACGGTGGCGGAGCTGCAGCAAAAACGACGACCAAACCGCCAGCAAAGCCGATTCGGGAAGAAGGCCGCCGGCTTTCTCCTCATTTGGTTTTGCCTTGTACTCATATCCTAAATCAGGTATTGTCATAATCGTTAAACCATAGGATATAATATTTATACTGTATGGCACAAAAAAAAGACAAAGAAAAAACAATAATAGCAGCGCATCTTCTCCTCCACTCATCCCCTCCAAAATCATTGATTGGTGCCAATAAAAACGCAAAATAAAAGCAGGGTCAAAATAATCCAATCCATAAAAGGTTAAAAAATAAAATAAAGCAGAAAAGCCATATGACTGATGAATAGCCTAGCGGGATTTTTCTTCTACATATGACCGTATTTTCCCCTCTATATAACTTCCCAGGGTTGGATGCGATGCTATGCTAATGTACCGCTGCTACTGGTAATATCGGATATTACCATAATGGTTTTTTCCAAATAGGTGATCTATGTCAAAACTGAAATTAAACAGCCTTTGTTTCCGTTCTTAACGTGATCATTAGGTGAAATTCTACTTAATTATGTCACGTCATGCACATCCAATAATTATGTTAATATCGTACACAGCCGTGACGTCACATTAATCGCAGGAGCGCTATCGGGGCTGCAGAGTCTTCGGGTAGAGCCAATCGACATCCGCCCTCTAGTGTCCGCAAGGAGGACTTTCAGGAGAATTCCCGTGATGAAATTCATGGGCCGAAAATATACACTGTTGTATTTAGCTACAATGATTGCATGAGACACCATCGTCTGTGGGCGCTGAACACCTCGGATCAGAGTGTAATATACCACATCTGACCGAATACACTGTAGATCCCTGCAAGACAAGTCCTGCAGCAGCTGGTAACGCTCCACCTTAAACCTGAAAACCACATGACAATACAACGTCAGTAAATTGTGCCGCGGTTCGAAAACATGCTGCAGATCTCCAAACCCACAAAATTCCTTACCTGTTGCAGGAGCGCCAGGGAACGTCACCACGGATTACCTCCACTGCAATCCAATAAGTAACACTCGTAGTTCACCTTGTACAAAAACCAACAATGAAATCCGCATGTAAATCCAGCAGATTTTAATGCTGATTTTAATATGGATTTGGTAATGGAAAAATGGCTTGATGGATGCCCCGGAAAAGCCAAATAAGCAGCGTTGTCACTTATTTTCCCTATAAATCAGGTGGACTCATGTGCTTCAGCATAGGATATACTGTTCTTAGCTTGTACTATATGGGCAGGAGGAACGGTTACTGCCATCAGCTGCGGACTCTAGCGCCTCTGTATTCTAGAATGTACACTAGATAGATAGACAAACCAACAGTCCAAACGATAGTGCCCACATCTTCTTAAAATAATTGTTTTATTGATTCCGTAGTGTGAAAGGCACAAGGAATGGTTGAATACAACAGCAAAAAAACTAAAAAAGGCAGAAGAGAAATATCCGCTACGCTCCCAAGCAACATGCTTCAGACCTACATCGTCTTTTGGCACGATATAGGACCATGCAGGTCTGAAGCATGTTCCCGGGAGCGCAGTGGATATTTCTCTTCTGCCGTATTCATTTTTGGGCTGTTGTGTTCAACCATTTCTTGTGCCTTTTATACTACTGGCAGAATAAAGCAATTTTTTTTTTTAAGAAGATGTCGGCTATCGTTTGGACTGTTGCTGTTACTGAAGTATTTTGCCGTGTACCCTGACAGATGAGCAGATTGCTCCTTTTCATATTTAGATATATACCTATAGTAGAGATGAGCAAATTCCAGTGAAAATGAATTTTATTAGAATTTTACAAAAAATCTGCATTTGCCAAAATGTGGATTTCTTTTTGCAATTCACTTCTACGCAGATCCAGCAAAATGGTGACCGCTGTCGGCCATTTTTCTGAACCGTAATGGTAAAGGTAAAAAATAAAAAAATCCTTACCGCTCACACATCTCTAGCCTCTCTGCTTTTTACCATCATCCGTCCAAGTCCTTGTTGCACCTTCTGATTCATGCCACTCGCTCTGACACCCTTGGATCTCTCACGCTGAGCCAAGACTTTTGCATGTCCGTGCAAGGTCATGGTGTATGACATGACATCTTCACATCATGACCTTTCGCATGCTTGTGCAGAACCCGGCTCAGTGAGAGTGTTCTGGGGGATTTCAGCGGCATGCATCAGAAGATGCGACGAGGGCTGGAGAGGTGACGGTATGGAGCCGAAGAAATAATCGGCAAGGTGAAAAGAAGGATTTCTTTTACATTATTTATATGTTACATCTCTTTATTCCCCAGAGCATAATATATATATATATATATATATATATATATATACACTGTAGATAGATCGATAGATAGATTGATTGATAGATAGATATATTATGAGGCTAGTACTTTTTTTTAAAAGAAAAAGTTTTGTACTTGTTTGTCACATATACATGTAATGTATATGTTTTCTATCTAATTTTGGGTTTCCATTTTTCGCATGATAAAGACTGTTTGATGTTCAGCAAAGTGAAATTTAACAAGTAAAGCAAAAGCAGAAGCTGCAAGTTTGTGAAGCGAGTCAATTCTGCTGCAGCTTCCAGGACCGAGAAGCCACATTTTAACCTTCGAGAAGCCACATTTTAACCTTCAAGAGGCCAGATTCCTCCATCTCCACACCAGGTCCTCTCCACGAGTAGTTCTCCTCTAACAAGGAGCAATGAGAACTCACCTTGACAGCTCCTTCTGAGCCTTCTTCTTTAAAGTCATCATATTTCATTACTTCCGCCATAATGAAACCTTTCTCAAAATCTGTGTGTATCTTCCCTGCAGCCTGAGGAGCCTTTGTCCCTTTCTGTCAAAAGCAGAGATAAAAAAAAGAAAAAAAAGACTTGTTCAACAAGCTGGATTACAGGAGGGGTGGTTCAGTTTGCTGATCTGGACCTGGACTTATGTATAAGAGATTCTTTCTTGGACCTTAAAATGTTCCTTATGGGTAATGCAAAACTATTGGCCTACTAAACCTATGCCAATTCACTCAATATTGAGCTTCATACATTTCTGCTTGGTGGCAAATTAATACATTTTAGGGAAAAAAACGGCAATTATTAAAATATTTTTTTTTTCATTCTCTTAATTTGAATGCACATTTGGCCAATATCTTCAGCGTTACAGGGTTAGGGTTAGGGTTAAACAAAAATCTCTGCTATGCAAACCAGTTTTCCCCTATAAAATCAGTATTCACAGGTTACATATGGATAAAATAAAGTGCAATTGGAAAGATACATTTAGTTTTGTAATTGTTCTGTATTGAAAAAAAAAAAAGAAGAATGAAGTTTTTCAACGCCTTTGATTCAGTATTAAAAGATATCAGTCTTCCATGACGCTCCTGGACATACAAGTTCCAAGTCCACCACCCACGTTTGAGAAATAACAGTAACTTGAGGCTGCCTAATAACGCGTGTGAAGCTGCTTAGGATCCTGACATGGTAAAGCACAGTTTTTACAATGCAAGATGTATTGGGCTAATATGGCTACTCACTGATGCTTACCTTATTAAATATCTGTGCACATTAGATACAGAGCGGATGTAATCATTCTTGTTATAAAAACCACCCTTCATTATTCCTTAGTTATGTCCCTCGCTAAGCGCAAAGTGGACGTTTATCACTCATCTGTCTTACTTTAGCTACTAGCGCAGACAAAGAAAAAAGCTAAGCAAAGAAACAAGATATCAGGAGGTTTTTGAAAAGTGTACAAAGTAAATATTTTTTTCTCCTTTTTTTTTTTTTAAATGTATCCAAAATTTGTCAACACTTTTTAGTAATTCCGTATCTTCCGGGGAGAACTGTCCAAAGTTCTGCAAAGTTCTTCGGATATCAAGGACTTTATAAGCATTCCCGACCTGGTCACGGAACATGAAATACTACACTCAATGGCCAAGGAACTGCGTATTATTTACCTACAAAGCTCCGAAAAATCTATACAGGGTGGTCTAAAAGTAGGTGGACAGTATGTGTACTAGGGTTATGAAGGGGGAGATTTATCAAACATGGTTTTTGGGGTT
The DNA here is from genome assembly GCF_051348905.1 of Ranitomeya variabilis. Taxonomy (NCBI): domain Eukaryota; kingdom Metazoa; phylum Chordata; class Amphibia; order Anura; family Dendrobatidae; genus Ranitomeya; species Ranitomeya variabilis. The sequence goes on along the minus strand of NC_135238.1, from coordinate 202,088,012 downwards.
CTCACCACACATCTAGATAAGTTTCTTGGGGGGGGGGGGGTCTAGTTTCCAAAATGGGGTCACCTTTGGGGGGTTTCTACTGTTTAGGTACATCAGGGGCTCTGCAAACGCAGCATGACGCCCCCAGACCATGATGCCCCCAGTCTGAATTCTAAAACGTCACTACTTCTCTTCCGAGCTTCGACGTGTGCCCAAACAGTGGTTCCCCCAACATATGGGGTATCAGCATACTCAGGACAAACTGGACAACAGCATTTGCGGTCCACTTTCTCTTTTTACCCTGGGGAAAATAGAAAAATTGTTGCTAAAAGATCATTTTTGTGACTAAAAAGTTAAATGTTCATTTTTTTCTTCCATGTTGCTGTGAAACACCTGAAGGGTTAATAAAATTCTTGAATGTGGTTTTGAGCACCTTAAGGGGTGCAGTTCTTATAATGGTGTCACTTTTGGGTATTTTCAGCCTTATAGACCCCTCAAACTGACTTCAAATGTGAAATGGTCCCTAAAAAAAATGTTTTTGTACATTTTGTTGAAAAAATGAGAAATCGCTGGTCAACTTTTAACCCTTATTAACGTCCTAGCAAAAAAAAAAAAAAAAAAAATGGTTTCCAAAATTGTGCTAATGTAAAGTAGACATGTGGGAAATGTTATTTATTAACTAAGTTATTTTCTGTCCACCTACTTTTGGACCACCCCGTGTGTATGTATGTATGTATATATATATATATATATATATATATATATATATATATATACTACTTTTCTCATATATGTAGATGTATACTACTCAGAAGTATAACTCAGGGGCAATTAGAACATTATACCTACACACACACGTACATACAATATATATATGCACAGTATGTATATATATATATATATATATATATATATATACATATATATATATACACATATATATACACATATACACACACACACACACATATATATACACACACACGCAGTGAATGAAATAATTGTCCCTTGAATATTTTGTAAGTTTGCCCGCTGACAAAGACGCAAACAGTCTATAATTTTAAGGGTAGGTTAATTTTAACATTAAGAGATAGAATATCAAAAGTAAAATCCAGAAAATCACATTGTATAAATTATATAAATGTATTTGCGTTTTGCAGTGAGAAAAGTATTTGATCCCTCTGGCAAACAAGACTTAATACTTTGTGGCAAAACCCTTGTTGGCAAGCACAGCAGTCAGACGGTTTTTGTAGTTGATGATGAGGTTTGCACATATGTCAGGAGGAATTTTGCTCCACTCCTCTTTGCAGATCATCTCTAAATCATTAAGATTTTGAAGCTGTCGCTTGGCAACTCGGAGCTTCAACTCCCTTCATAAGTTTTCTATGGGATTAAGGTGTGGAGACTGGCTAGGCCACTCCATGACCTTAATGTGCTTCTTTTTGAGCCACTCCTTTGTTGCCTTGGCTGTATGTTTTGGATCATTGTCTTGCTGGAAGACCTAGCCACAACCAATTTTTAATGTCCTGGCGGAGGGAAGGAGGTTTTCACTCAGGATTTTACGGTATGGCTCCATCCATTCTCCCATTGATGCGGTGAAGTAGTCCTGTGCCCTTAGCAGAGAAACACCTCCAAACCATAATGCTTCCACCGCCATGCTTGACAGTGAGGACAGTGTTCTTTGGGTCATAGGCAGCATTTCTCTTCCTCCAAACACAGAGTTGAGTTAATGCCAAAGAGCTAAATTTTTGCCTCATCTGACCACAGCACCTTCTCCCAATCACTCACAGAATCATCCAGGTGTTCGAAATTCAAACGGGCCTGCACATGTGCCTTCTTGAGCAGGGGGACATTGCGGGCATTGCAGGATTTAAAACCTTTATGGTGTAAACCAATGGTTTTCTTGGGGACTGTGGTCCCAGCTACCTTGAGATCATTAACAAGTTTCCCTCAGTGTAGTTTTAGGATAATCTCTCACCTCCCTCATGATCAAGGATACCCCACGAGGTGAGATTTTGCATGGTGACCCAGATCGATGTCAATTGACAGTCATTTTGTATTTCTTCCATTTTCTTACTATTGCACCAACAGTTGTCTCCTTCTCATCCAGCGTCTTACTTATGGTTTTCTAGCCCATTCTAGCTATGTGCAGGTCTATGATCTTGTCCAAGACATCCTTATAAAGCTATTTGGTCTTGCCCATGTTGTAGAGGTTAGAGTCTGACTGATTAATTGAGTCTGTAGACAGGAGTCTTTTATAAAGGTGACTATGTAAGACAGCTGTCTTTAATGCAGGTAACGAGTTGATTAGGAGAGTTTCTGTCTTGTTATTACTTGATTATTAATCCAATATCTGGATTTTTGATATGATACTATTGACTGGTATGTTTTCCACCAAGTGCTTCTGGTTATGTGCACATGTTGCGGATTTTGCTGCGGATCCGCAGCAGATTCCCATGAGTTTACAGTACAATGTAAACCTATGGGAAACAGAAAACACAGTGCCCATGCTGCGGAAAAAAACGCGTGGAAACGCAGCAGTTTACATTCCGCAGCATGTCAATTCTTTGTGCGGATTCTGCTGTGTTTTACACCTGCTCCACAATAGGAATCCGCAGGTGTAAAACCGCAGGGGAATCTGCACAAAAAACGTGGTAAATCCGCAGGTAAAACGCAGTGCCTTTTACCTGCGGATTTCTAAAATCCGCTACGGAAAAATCCGCAGAGGTCCATTCTACGTGTGCACATACCCTAACTCGTCTTTTGGAGCCAGAACTCTTAATGGTTGGCAGGGGATCAAATATTTATTTCTCACAGCAAAATGCAAATAAATTTATATACCGTATTTTTCGGACTATAAGACGCACCGGACTATAAGACGCACCCCAAATTTGGGGTGAAAATTGCAGAAAAAAAGATTTTTTATAAGATGGGGTCCGTCTTATTGTCCGAATTTAAGATCTCTTACCTGAGGGCAGGCAGTGGCAGAGCAGGGTCACAGGAGGCATGGTGGTGGCAGAGGTGAGGTGATGCTGAGGTGCGGTGGGATGATCACACATAATGCCCCTATGGATCACACATAACGCCACTATCCATCACACATAACGCCCCTATGGATCACACGTAATGCCACTATTGATCACACATAACACCAATATCCATCACACATAATGTCACTATCGATCACACATATTGCCACTATGGATCACACATAACACCACTTGAGTGCAGCCAACGTCTTGATTTTATAGAGATGCACTGATCAGAAATGAAAGTTTAAAAAGCATTTTAAAAAATCAGAAAACATTCGCCAGCTTTCCACGGCTCCAGAATGCCACGTCCAGTTCTGCAGTGATATGCCAATGTTGGGTACTCCACCGCTGACAACCCTTGTGCCTGGCTGGCGCGGTTGTCAGCCTGCTCCTTACTGTTGATGGTGGGGATGGTGTGGAGACAGCACATTCTCCCGCACCCACCAGGGGGGAGATGAAGCCCCCTCAGCACACAGACTGCAGATGGGCAATGACAGGGAATGAGCCCAAACAACACATCCTTGTGTCATTCCCACCGGGCATGGGTGGCTCTCATGAAAGAGGGTTTTGTCTGCCACCCAGCTGTAACTGGCAGCTATGCCCCCTAGTCCTGCATGGACCCTCGGCCTGTGCCCTATGGCAGTGCCACCATGTCACGCAGATGCCTCCGCATGCCGTACAATGCTGCAGCGTGGTGCTGGCCCGAGAATGCCACCTGCTCGGGGGCAGCCATGTGTAGCACACAGTGTACACAGGCCACGGAGGAGCAGAGCCGGCCTCAGCAATGCACATGCCTCCATTCTCAGGCACACCGTGCTGTGCCAGCTGCTGGGGCCCGGCGTCCTGCCACCTCCCCGGTCCCGGCCATGTCTGTGCGCCCTCCTACCCTACACAAAGGAGCCACGGGGGAACAATGGGACAATAACGGGCCACCTTCCCCCCGCCCGGCGTTCTGTACCTGCACCGGCCAGCAGCGCTGGTGAGTTATGGTATTTTCCGGTGGCGGCGGCCATCTTGCTGAGGCCGCGCGTGCGCAGATTTACTACTCTGCGTCCCAGGGCTTCAGGAAAATGGCCGCCGCGATCTCCATCTGCGCACGCGCGGCCTCCCGCGGCCATTTTCCTGAAGCCCTGGGACGCAGAGTAGTGAATCTGCGCACGCGCGGCCTCAGCAAGATGGCCGCCGCCACCGGAAAATACCATAACTCACCAGCGCTGCTGCTCTCCATCAATACCGGGCCGCGGATTCACCTCAAATATGGATGGGACCTGCTCACGCCATACAGCTCACCGCGCCACATCATCCCCGTACCTCTGTCGCCGCCACAATGCCGGTAAGACTGCGTTCCAAATATAAGACGCACCCCCCATTTTCCTCACAATTTTTTTGGGGAAAAAGTGCGTCTTATATGCCGAAAAATACGGTAATTTATACATTGTGATTGTATACACACACACCCATACATACATAGATGTGTGTTTATAAATATAAATGAAGATTATATATATATATATATATATATATATATATATATATATATATATATATATATATATATATATACACAAAAAATACACACACACACATCCATGTCTTTAGAAATATAAATGGATTTGTGTAATGTATTTACACATTATATATATATTATATATATATATTGTAATTCCGCGATCACTAGCGGGTTGGGGAATACTTGCTTGGCAGCAAGATTTAAGGCACACAGGAACACTTTCTACTTTAAATAGTCTATGAGGTTTATTATACAGTCAGAAACCAACCACGAACAGTCCATTACACACTGTATAGGAACATGACATTAAGTTGCGTTCACTAAACATGCTGGACCTTACTCTGTCCAATTACCATGGGTGACCGCACAGTTCATTAACTGACCCTCGTCAGTACACACAGTTCCCCAACTCTGGGTTACCTTCTTGGAGCTCCTGCTCCACACGCTCCTGTCAGTCCTCTCTCTTGGGGAAGCTGTCTTACTGGGATCACTGTCCTTTTGACCAGGGCACTCACGACAGCCCAGACCCGCAGAAGAAACGGTAGCTTCCCCAACACAGTGCCATCACAGACTCTGCACATTCGGCCTCTCTGTGTGCTGTTCAGGACGTCTGTCCCCACTTGGGACAGTCCAACACACATGCCTTCAGATCCAAGGCCTCACCATGTGCTCTTCAGGACGTCCGTCCCCACCTGGGACCGTCCAACACACAGGCCTTCCAGGACCTTACACAGGGACCAATCAGGTCCATACATTCTCTCATGTGACCAGTCCTCAGTCACATTATATATCTGTAACCACTTCCACGGGTGGGAGGTGTGTAGTTAGTCAGATCCGCCCAGCTCTCTGACTAACTCTGTAAGTCTCCCTTTAAAGCTACACAACAATACTTGTGGGACTGCAGGTCCCAGAACAACATTATCGGCTTACAGCGCGGTATCTCCCTCTGCAACACATACTGGCCATTTGCAATCATGCCGGACACTTTCACAAACCCAGTTACGCCTCCATGAGTATCCTGAGGAGCCCACACAGCGCCCCTTAGCTGCAGCATGGGTCACTGCATCACAATATATATTCTCACACAAACGTATGTACACGCACACACAGACACGTCTAGAGAGATATATGCACACACATTTTGAACATATATACACACATACATAGACACACACACATCTATATATGCACACACACACCCCTGTATAATATATATGTGTGTGTTCGTGTGTGTGTACACATACATATACATTATATATATATATATATATATATATATATATATACACATATATATATATACACACACACACACACATTTATATATGGACACACCCGTATACTATATATATTTATTTAAATATACATATATTATACATACACTTCAGTAATTAGCTGATATATTGTATGAGTATATTACATATATCCTTTGCACTGTGAGATATAAACCAATAGAGAACGATTCCTGAGTCTCGTGTGGACAGATTGACAACACTGTTAGCATCGTGTATTTTTAGCGCTACCTCTGACCCTGTCCCCGCTAAGAGGCTCTGCATACTGCATACATTTGTAAGTCCCTGTAGCAGGGGATAGAGAATTAAATCTCTCGAGCTTCTCTCTAGAAATTCTATTACTTTGATCGAAAATCAAAGGAATGCTGCAGTCTTTGTGCGTTCTTGTAATAATTACATATTTTGTAATACATAATTTGTAGCTACGTCCGCTCCGCCGTACACGGGGAATAATAGGAGCCCTCACACAGGGTATTTCCATTTAAAAAGCAAAAAAAAAAAAAAAAAACACATTTCCCTCCTCATTGTCCTGTGGGAGCAAATTAGTCAGTCGCCACGGGCACAATCAGCGAATATCAATATTTTAAACCCATATCATCGCGGTTTTTATTAGTGTCAGGACGGAATGTATGGCATTATCAGAACAAAGTCTACCTCTTAAATTAGAAACCACTTAAAGGGATGAATTATTACACACGGGCTTTACGTTTTTGGATACCAGCTGTGTATCTGCGAGGAGTATAATGATGTTATATTGCTTTCACAGTTGAAAATGCAACCCTGGGAAGAAGAAAAAGAAGAAGGAGAGAAAAAAAAAAAAAAAAAAGGGGAGGACGGAAAACACCTACAAACCAAACAAAGTTAGTGCATGCGGAATGAAGAGCAGCATCAATTTAACTGGAGAAGAAGCTCGGTCACACAGATTAACCAAGTACAATGCTGGCGCTTCTTATCTCTGCCCGCAGGAAGGGGGGAAGCCCGATCCTACAGGATGAAGAAATGCAGGCTATGTAATAGGCAGAATCAATTGTTACCGGCCTCAATCAATGCCGCTCCACTTTCACCGTTCAGCGGCTCTCAAATAATTAACGTTATCCTGGACACACATACATGTAATGACTAGCTCACCTCCGCCATGACAGACTACAAAGTGTCTGATATCAATCTCAATTCACTAGTGGATGAATAAAGTACCGGCCTTACCCTTACGGTCCAAGCGCGCACTTCATCGGGGCCTGCGGTGAAAAAGTATTCGAGCAGTAGCGCCGCGTAGCCAGTTTTAATAATCTTGGACAAAGCACTGAAACAAGAAGGCAAGTGATGAGTTATACCGGCGCATCAAGAACCCGCTTTTGTTAATATTAACAAAAAAAAAAAAAAAAAAACATGGAAAAAAAAAAGTATTTCTTCCGTTTACATCACTTGGCGGTTAGTTACATTAAAACGTCAAAAATACACTTCACCGTTTTATTTCTTTGCATAAGCTTCCAACATCCTATTAACATATGACGAAAGAATTTCGGGTTGATTGTCGCCGGCGGACATACCTCCCCCCTTCGCCCCAAACCCACACAGACACATTTTCTCCCCCCCTACCCCCATGTCTTATGCTATAATTAAAAACCCTGCACTCGGATGACAGATGACAGTTAAAAACTTAATTTAAAATAAATCTTTTCAACTCTGTCGCATGATAAAGAAAGGAGAAGATTCCCCTCTTTATAATGGTAATTACTCTGTCATTTATTATTCTATCAGTGCAAGCAATTAAATTACAGCAAGGAAATAGTTGATAATAAAGTGTAGGGAAAATGAATGCTAATTAACCTTTGTGTCACTTTCTCTTCCAGATACTTCTGCTTCTCCTCATCACTCATGTCTTGCAGATTCAGTTCCAAGGCCCCACTAAAAGGAATGACCAAGGCCCCCGGGTCATGCTTGTCCACCCACTCCTTAATTTTTATCAACCTGTAGACAAAAGAGGGCACAACATTATCTTGTAGCGCATGCATGACGGGGCCACATTCATTATTATCAAGTAGCACATACATATTCATAAGAATCACGCGGCTGTATGACGCCACCTTCTTGTGTATTGCTTTCCAAGGTCAAGACATTTACCGGTCGTGATTGCTTCAGGTGTACTCCATTAATATTTCACTCTTATCTGCCTTTACTTTGGACCTTTTTTTTTTTTTATGTGAGTGAAGTATTAATATCGGAAGATGGTAAAAATAAAAAAAAAGTTGACTTTGTTCACTTCTTTATTTCTGCAGTCTTGGGGGGGGGGGGGGGGGGGGGTGTGAAAAAAAGACAGAAACCACGGAACGCCCTAATCCAATTGTAAGCCAATTGGGCACCAATAGTATTTGTAGTGCGACGGATCTGTTATAAATGGTAATGTTCACACAGTCTTTAGCCCACATTTTACAGTATGAGTACGAACCGCAATGTCCGGATTGGCCGTGGGTATCGTGACCACCTCATAGGCACATGTGAGATTCAGGAGATCCATGGCGAGTCCGGACATCGTGGTCCAAACTTGGACAATGAATGTTCGACGTCTCAAACAAGCCAAAACAGTTTTAGTATTTGAAAAGGTACACCCCCTGATGAAGCTTGATGCGAAACGTACGTAATATGTGTTTTCTTTGATAAAGTGTACTCCATGCCACTGTGCATTATTATCATTGTATGAACTTTCATGGGATATCACTTTCTCTCTGTTTATCTGTATGTACCTTAAAGGGCCTTAGCTTATACAGCACTGGCGATTTTGGTTTGTACCTTTTGACTATCCGTCCTCTCTCGTATTCACACCAGCGATTTTTGTTATCGCGTACCTACCTCTAGTATTTTATAGGTCTGACTTTTGTATGCTTTTAAGCATTTTTTATCCAATAAAGGATATTTTTTTAATTGAATTTGAACATTACACATTTCTATATAGGTATTCTAGTTAAAAAGGTAGTAAGCAATTGACCCTTTTGGGGATATTTTCCCTCCACAGACACGTATGGGCCTCACAAAGCCCCATAGTAACCAATCTGCTGAGGTTTGGGATGTCACGTGAACTGGAATATTCAACTGCAGCTAAAAAGTAACTGCACCAATATCGGCCATCTTTAGAGACGGGTTCAGTAGCAGAAGTGATGCCTCACTTTGAGGGGAACAATAGCGGCTTTTGGGTTGGAATCTCGAAGCAACCTGAGCACCTACATACAGAAAACTGTTGAGCCCAAACAGTGAATTAATTTAATACCACATCTGTTAGCGTTGCTTAAAGGGGATGTCCGGAATTACAAAACAAAAAGTGTTTCTTCCCAGTTTCAGAAGAGGGCTATGTCTTTAATTACAGCCTAATCCCATTAAAATGAAGAGTGCTTAAAGGGATTTTCCAGTTTTGGAAAATCTCTCTCCCCTTGGCGCAGTTTGTTTAAAAAAAACCAAACAAACAAAAAAACTGTGCTTTACTCACTCTTCCCTGGTACAGCGCCAAGTCTCTGCCCCGCTCCCAGTATCTGTTATTGTGACTGTGATTGTTATGGTGACTGTGCTTACCGGCTCTGAACGAGTAGATGGGAAGAGCTGCTCAAGTTCAATGATTGAATACCGTCTACGTTACCATCAGCGCTGCAGATAGTGCTCTAGCGGCGCTGGACCAGGGTAATCCCAGTAATTTTTTTTTTATTTTATTTTTTTAATAATACACATTGTAGCCAGGGGTTTCCTAAAATTGGAAAACTCCTTTAACTGTAATTCCAGACATCATCATAGACAAGAGCGGAGTTTTTTTTTTTTCCTGGAAAAGAGATTTTTTTTTAATGAATTAAATGACTCCTAAATATTGGATTCACCTTATTACCTCTAGTAAATTACTTAGTTGCTTTTAGAAAATATAAAATACTATAAAATATAAAAAAAGGTCTGCAAAAATGAGTAATAGTACAAGGTAATCCTATAAGATTACACAGTCTCCACCATTAGGCAGGGACCACCCTAGTTTACGCCCAGTACTAGCCTCGTACAGATGTGCACGGCTGCTTTCGCAGATACATACATATTTCATCTCACGCATATATAAAAGAAACAACAGAATTTAGAAATGACAGAAGCGGCGCCACGAAACGTCTCATTTTGAACAATGCAATAACTGGGGTTTGATCGCGAGCTACGCTGCTGCAGCTACTGGAGGTTAATGAAATAATATATAACTTGGGCTTAGCAAAAGCTCAGATTTCTGCTAAAGAAAACAGAAATTTGCATACATTATCTCCGACGGAATCTCGCTTTATATATATCATTTGTAATGATAATTGCGGAACAAGGTTTTCAGAGCTGCAGTTATGTCACTGTTTACACACCACACAATTTACATTCCTGGTCACATGAATCCACGTCATCAGCTGCTAGCACCGAGTATTTCTGATGGACGCGAGTAATAAAGCCGTGTTATCGTCTGCGGACACTATATACTAATTGTATGTATCGTATAGGCATGCTCCCAAGTTCTCCAGGATGGTCCTGCTAACCAAAGAGCAAAAGGGGTGGGGTGAAAGCAAGCCTTGCCCAAAAGTGGGAAGTCTTGGGTGGTCCTAGAGGTGGGTCTTAACTTTCCCGCCTGTGTTTATATCCAGCCACCAACAGAGTGTATATTAGCTGATAATGGCAGTATCTTGTGTTGAACCCCATTGATCTGATATTGATGACCTAGATAAGTCATCTGGTGCCAGGACAAACCCTTTTATTTTTGTTCTTTAATTGTCTTGTATTTTATTATACTGTAATATTAAACGGAACGGGTGAGCCGATTTATACTGCCCGAACTAGGGCAACATGGAACCGCACAGTATTCCATATTAGCTGTATCACCTCTAACCAGACAACATACCTAAAATCTTGATATAATCAGAAAAAAAAAAAAGCAATTACATGAAAAATGATAAATTACCATAATTAACCTGGGGTTCTTCTTTTGGAGAGAACTAAGGTGGTTTAAGGAGACTTAAAGGCCATGCAATGCTCCCTGAGAATTTAACCCCTTACTGACATCGGACGGGATAGTACGTCCGATGTCAGCTCCCCTGCTTTGATGCAGGGCTCCGCGGCGAGCCCGCATCAAAGCCGGGACATGTCAGCTGTTTTGAACAGCTGACATGTGCCCGCAAAAGCGGCGGGTGAAATCACGATTCACCCGCCGCTATTAACTAGTTAAATGCCGCTGTCAAACGCAGACAGCGGCATTTAACTACCGCATCCGGCCGGGCGGCCAGAAATGACGTCACATGATTGGGGGTCGGCGATGTGTCAGGACAGTAACCATAGAGGTCCTTGAGACCTCTATGGTTACTGATCGCCGGTAGCTGTGAGCGCCACCCTGTGGTCGGCGCTCACAGCACACCTGATTTTTTACTACATAGCAGCGAACAGCAGATCGCTGCTATGTAGCAGAGGCGATCGCGCTGTGCCTGCTTCTAGCCTCCCATGGAGGCTATTGAAGCATGGCAAAAGTAAAAAAAAGTTAAAAAAAGTGAAAAAAATAAAAAAAATATAAAAGTTTAAATCACCCCCCTTTCGCCCCAATCAAAATAAATAAATAAAAATCAAATCTACACATACACGTTCAGAATCGCCTGATCTATCAATAAAAAAAAGCATTAACCTGAGCGCTAAACGGCGTAACGAGAAAAAAAATCGAAACGCCAGAATTACGTTTTTTTGGTCGCCGCGACATTGCATTAAAATGCAATAACGGGCGATCAAAAGAACGTATCTGCACCGAATTGGAATCATCAACGCCAGCTCGGCACGCAAAAAATAAGCCCTCAACCGACCCCAGATCATGAAAAATGGAGACGCTACGGGTATCGGAAAATGGCACAATTATTTATTTATTTTTTTAGCAAAGTTTGGAATTTTTTTTCACCACTTAGGTAAAAAATAACCTAGTCATGTTAGGTGTCTATGAACTCGTAATGACCTGGAGAATCATAATGGCAGGTCAGTTTCAGCATTTAGTGAACCTAGCAAAAAAGCCAAGCAAAAAACAAGTGTGGGATTGCACTTTTTTTGCAATTTCACCGCACTTGGAATTTTTTTCCCGTTTTCTAGTACACGACATGGCCAATGATGTCGTTCAAAAGTACAACTTGTCCCGCAAAAAATAAGCCCTCACATGGCCAAATTGACGGAAAAATAAAAAAGTTATGGCTCTGGGAAGGAGGGGAGTGAAAAACAAACACGGAAAAACGAAAAATCCCACGGTCATGAAGGGGTTAAATATGAAAAGAATGGAACTCTACTGCCACCTATTGGATGTAGAAATCCTAAAAGTCAATGTCTGCCCTTTAAAGGCCTTTCCCACAAGACTTAGGATAAGAAGCTAAACCAGAAACTATTGGCAGAAACGTGTTTCAGGATGTTTGCCCCTCATCAGTACATATCAGGAGAACTGGCTTGGATCAGTGAGAGGCCTTTGTAGAGTTTCTCCTTGTGGAAAGTACCTACTTGGAATAGGAATTGGGACATTAAAGGAGGCATTAAAAGGGTTGTCCATTCCAAATTGCTAAGTCTCAGGTCACTCTGTGTGACTGTAGACTTATGAATCCCCAAAGCGAACGCACTGTGATAGTTGGATTCACAAGTCTGCAGTCACACAGAGTGACCTCAGACTTATAGATTTGGACCGGACAACCCCTTTTTAAGGCTATGTTCACAAGTTAAGTTTTTGCTGTGCTTTTTATTATTATTATTATTATTATTATTATTATTTGCAGGCAATACCTGCTCTCTTGGCAGTAAAGAAGCATCGTCAAAAAAGCAGGTTTTGCTGAGTTTTTTTTACCGCATTTCCGTCAGGGTACATTTGTCTCTTGTGCATGCTGATAAAGGTTAGTGCAGAAAAAAAAAAATAATCTGATTCAACTTCATCAGGTTTTGGCAAACATGCAGCAAAACCTGATACCTGCGTTTTTTGCACTACTCATTGCTTTTAATGGGTGAAAAATGCTGCACAAACGCTGGAAGAAGTGACATGCTGAATTTTGCAACAATGCTGCTCTCGGACAAAACAGTCAGGAACAAAAAAAACGTGTGCGCACGAGATTTCAACAATTTTATAGGCTTTGCAGGTAAATTTGCATTTAAAAAACACATCAAAAGAATGCTGTAAAAATGCAATGTGCGAACATATCTTAAAAATGCAGGCCTTTCAATGTCTCAACTTCTCTTTGTGGTCAACACTGTGGCTCAGTGGTTAGCACTGTTGCTTTGCAGAGCTGGGGTCCTGGGTTCAAATCCCACCAAGGACATCATCTGCAAGGGGTTTGTATGTTTTCCCTGTGTTTGTGTGGGTTTCTTCCGGGTTCTCCGGTTTCCTCCAATACTGCAAAAACTGATAGGGAATCTAGATAGTGAGCCCCAATTGGGACAGTGATGATAAAGTCTGTGAAGCGCTGTGGAATTAAGGACGCTATATAAGCGAGTAAAATAAATACAAATAAATACTTTCTTAAAGGAAACAAGTCCTGGCAGGTTAAAATACTCTCCTGAACATTGAAATCCCTCTACTTAGAACCTCGGCTGCTAACAATGATGTTATTAATGGCTGGTTGATGAATGTTCTGCCACGCTGAATGCATATGGGCAAATCATAAAGATCCACTGCTGGCAGCTCCCTTTGCAATTGCTGACTAAGGCTATGTGCACACAATGCGGATTTGCTGCGGATCCGCAGCGGATTTTTCCACACAGAAACGCTGCAGATCCGCACTCTGATGTACAGTACAATGTTATTCAATGGGATTAAAAAAAAGCTGTGCGGAAAAATCAGTGCAGAATTGCTGCAGATTTCAAAGAAGTGCATGTCACTTCTTTTGTGCGGATCTGCAGCGTTTCTGCACCCCTCCATGATAAAAATCCGCAGTGCCAAAAACCGCAGAAAATCCGCACAAAACCCCGCAGAAAATCCACGGCTGCGGATTCTGCCAGGAGATGCGGATTTTGTGCAGAAAATTCCACACCTCTTTTCCTACGTGTGCACATAGCCTAACGGCGTCCCAGATGTGCTGGATGGGAGACAAAACCGGAGACGCTGCAGACCATGGTAGCACATTTACGCCACGCAGGCTGCTCATAGTAGTATCGGCAACATGTGGCCTGGGGTTGTTGTGTTGAAAAACAGCTCTTGAGATTATCTGGTAGTCATGGACCCATGGCTAGTATGACATGCAAGAAATATAGGCAGTTATGTGACACATTAACATTTTTCGCAAATATTAAGAAACAATTGGCTTACAAAATTGAATATAATCCCGTGTTTTAAATTCACTGTATGTCCTACTAACTCAAAAAAATGGCTGGTGTGTCGGGCCTTCATGAACTTCTCAAGATACCATCAACCGGGAATGAGCAGCACATACTTACCGTGCACCTTCATGACACGAGATGAAAAATGTAATAAATCTGGTCCAGGTCTGCCCGAATGAGACTATTTTCCTCCTAAATTTTTGCTTTACAGTCAGTGAAAGGGTTACACTTCCGCACGGCAGACAGCAAGCAGTGCGCTGCCATTTTAACAGGATTTCTGCTCAGTCCTCGGAGAGATTATTTGCATTCCTCGGGACCTCTATTGTGAATTTCAGATGAATAAAGACTTACAAATCATTTTTGTGCCGCCACTGAGAGGCTGAGAGCCGGTGAATGCTCTATTGTGCCTTAACTATAATTGGCAAGACAGGCAAAAACCTGACAGTGTAGAGGAGCACAAGCTTAATAACAAAGGAGAATGTCTTAAAGTGTTGACAGGTGATCTTCACAATGCAGAAGCAAGGCTGCTACATTCTGGCAGTAAATGAGCACAGAGGTGTAAAGGCTTCTGAAGTGACTGACACCGGACCAGCTATTTCTTCTCATACGAAATATGGCTGGAAAGCGCTGTCTGCTGTTATACCGGTGACATGTGCTTCGTATTCCGTGTACAACACGACGCCTAAAGCGCAGAGGACGGAACAAACAGAAAGCGAGGGGTAACATCATCACCGAATTCCAATTATTGGAATTCAGCTACCGATATTTATCCCCATGATGTACTGCTGGTTCCAACTCGCAGAGCTGATAAATTAATGATCTGTGCGGATATCAACACATAGTGGGAGAAGGAGTCATAAGGCTATGTGCACACGTTGGGTATTTGCAGCAGATTTTTCTGCACCATAATCCAGAATGTTGGCAGGAAAAAACAGCATGTAAAATATCTGCATTTTTTTTTTTTACAGAGTTTTTTTCTAGCGTTTTTTTCCTCCCATGAATGTGTGAAAAAAAGCTAAACGTATTGACACGCTGCAGATTTAAAAAAACGCTTTGATAATTCAACTCAGCAAAGAAAAAAATAATTTGCGTTTTCATGAGATTTCAGCAATCTTATTTACTTTGCTGGTGCTGTGACATGCTGCGTTTTTTACACTTACACAAAAAAAAAGGGCAAAGAACAAAACACAGTGTGTAAACAAGCCCCAAGACATCTCATGTGTATGATCACCTAAAAATAGTGATGAGCAAATGTGCTCGGATATGGTGTTATCTGAGCATGCTCGGGTGCTACCTGAGAGTCTTCGGCGTGCTTGTAAAATATGCTCGAGTCCCCGCGTCTATTCAACATGTGTTATGGCCGTCGGACAGCCCGAGACATGCAGCCTTGAGGACTCGAATATATTTTACAAGCAAGCCGAAGACACTCAGGTAGCACCCCAGCATGCTCAGATAACACCTTATCTCAGCACATAAATTTTCAAACATTTTTACATTTCTGTTTTGGTTTTTTTCAGTCAAGATGGGGTGCAGAGTGTACATTAATGAGAGAAAAAAAGAACTTTTTTTTAATTTACCAAATGGCTGCAATGAAACAAAGAGTGAAAAATTTAAAGGGGTCTGAATACTTTCCGTAACCACTGTACATACACACATACAGTACTATGCAAAAATTTAGGCAGGTGTAGAAAAAACTGCTGCAAAGTAAGAATGTTTCAAATTAGAAACATTAATAATTAATTTGTATCAATCAATAAGAAGCAAATTGAATGACAAAAATAATCTAAATCAAATCCATATTTGATGTGATCGACCTTTGCCTTTATTAATGCTTCAGGGTGCAGACAGTTTTTGAAGGAATCCGTCAGAGAAGTTATTCCAAACATGTTGGAGAACTAAACCCAGATCTTCTGTGGCTGTAGATGTGTGCAGATCTTTCTCTCTCTGGATGATGGATGATGTTGAGGTCAGCGCTCCGTGAGGACCATATCATCATTTCCAGGACTCCTTGTTCTTTACACTGAAGTTACCGTAGTTCTTAGGCCAGTCTCACACGTCCAGATAATTCCGGTACCGGAACCAGAAAAATCGGTACCGGAGTTATCCGTGTCCGTGAGCTCACGTGGCACATCCCCTATGGGAGGTGGAGCCGCCTATTCATCACTGTAATGAGCGGCACCACGTGACCGCTCATACAGGAAGAAGCTGCGGCGCTGAGAGGAAGCATCGAGGGAGCCGGGTGAGTATTTTATTTCCAGCGGGCGGGCGCACAGGGGGTGGTGACAAGGATCTTTATTTTAAACACAAAAAAAATAAAAAAAACAATGATTTTTCATTCCTTCTCTCCAGCGAACGCTGCTGGAGAGAAGAAATGAATGGCAGCTTCAGCACCACACTGGGGGGGATAGCGCTTACTATAGCGCTGTCTCCTGCATGGCACACGGACTGCACACGGACAGCATCCGTGTGCGGTACGTGTTTTACACGGACCCATTGATTTTAATCAACTTAATTTGTGAAACTTTGTGCAACAAATGAAAGACATCATGCTTACTTCCCAAAGAAGTCAGAAGATGTCTAGAAACACCCTCAGCTCAGAACTGGCAGCAACCAGTGGAATTCAGCAACACCCACTTACTGTACAGAGAAGGCTGCCCATAAGTGGACTTCAAGGAAGAATTGTGGCCAAAAACGGAGGAAAGTCCAAGTGACTCAACGATGAGTATCTGCAGGCAAAAGTGAAGCATGGTGGAGGCTCCTTGCAAGTCTG
This sequence comes from Ranitomeya variabilis, assembly GCF_051348905.1. Lineage (NCBI taxonomy): Eukaryota > Metazoa > Chordata > Amphibia > Anura > Dendrobatidae > Ranitomeya > Ranitomeya variabilis. Next base: position 202,071,122 of record NC_135238.1, on the reverse strand, counting down.
GGGCTGCATTTCAGTAAATGGAGTTGGTGAGTTGATCAAGATTAATGGTCCCCTCAATGCTGAAAAATACAGGCAGATACTTCTCCATCATGCAATACCATCAGGGAGGCATCCGATTGGCTCCAAATAAATTGTGCAGCAGGACAACGACCCAAAGCATATAGCCAATGTCATCATGAACTGTCTTCAGCATAAAGAATGACAGGGAGTCCTGAAAGTGATGATATGGCCCCACAGGGCTCTGTTCTCAACATCATCAAGTCTGCCTAGGATTAGATGAAGCGACAGAAGGATTTGCACAAGCAACAGCCACAGTTAGTTCGGAAAAATCTCCCTGCCGAAACCCTTAAAAAACTGTGTGCAAATCTAGAAGAATTGAAGCAGCTTTGAAGGCACACCCTTTTAAGTGATAAAATCTTCATTCCCTCATTCAGTAATCTTCATTCTTGACCTCGATATGCAGTTTATCTTTCGCTTGTGGGAGTGTCTCTTCCAGTAATATAGGCTGAATGTGAGCTCTGTGTGTATTTACGGTGCAGCTATGTTCATTCGCTCATATAGTAGCACAGCTTCTATCCTGCACTTAATTCCTCCTCTTCCTTTTCTATAGACTTATTGCTTTGCCCTCTTCGAGACAGAAAGAGAAACTCTACACGGGTCTGCAGTGGAAAAAGTGGAAACGGAGATAAGAGCGAGGGGAGCAGAAGCAGGAGCTCTGATGATTTGTATTTGTTTTGCAGGTCACTCAGCTAAAGGACTTTTAGACACTCTGCAGCAGCAAAATGGTTGACACATATTGGCAAAGTGTTATTTAGAAAGTTACATAAATTTTGCACAAAGGAGAAAATAAAAAATTATATGCAAAAGTTGTACATAGTAGAGATGAGCGGATCAATTCATGGGACTCAGATCCAGCACCCAGGTCAGTGGTACATGGCGGCTAGCTGGGAGTCCAGTGAGTATTTTTACCATCCGGCATCCCTGGCGCAACATCATCTATATGTCATGTTGCACAGATGATGTCAGGCCGGCCCTGCAAATCAAATCATGCGCTGGGGACGCCGGAAGGCAAGAGATTAGTGGGATTCCTGTCCAGCCGACATTTAACACGGACCTGAACCGGAGTACCGCGAATTGATCCGCTCATCTCTAGTACATAGCCTGTAAAGGAGCACAAGTATTCGCGTATCCTAAATATTCACCAATGTACGGCTTGGTGCAGACCCCCCTTTGTTCTGAGCACCTTGCCTGTATAGCTTTCCACAGATAGGTCTAAAGTGGTCAGGTCCTTCTCTGCCCCAATCTATGTTGAGGCCTGCTGGCACATAGTGAGGTGAGATACTAGACCTAGGGACCACCCTGGTATATTTTGATGGCTTTTACGTTTTTTTTATCAAAATAGTGTGAACTAAGTACCATGTGTTCATTACATGTATTATTGTTATGTCCCATGAATGAGACATTTTACAGACTGTCCTGTACATTTTACATGCTGTATTGCAGTCTCTCATATTGTTTATTGTTGCTATGTGTTCCTGTGTTTTGCATAGCTGAAATCCTCCCTTTCCATGAAGTTTGTCCCTTCTGTCTCCCTGTCTCCCTCTGCTGGGTGTCATGTCACTTGCTTCTTCTTCTCCCTGTGTTTCAGTCTCCATCTTGGCTTCATTAGAGGCACATGAGCTTTCAGCTTGTCTGAAGAAAGTATTTTTTACCTGCTGCTGTTTGTATGCATTCAACAAGAATTCTTAAAGAAATCAAAGTCTCTTCAGGATTCTTCATAACATGTGTGCCTGCAGCTGAGTTAAGCTATCTGCGACTGTCGCCAATTGTAAGTAGGGTGAAGAGATCCAGCATCTCACAGAGCCATATTTGCAGCCACAGGCCCCGGGGACAGAATAATTATTATTATTTACTTAATGCAGGGTATCTATTCATTGATTCTATTCTAGGTAGTGTCTATGTGAATATGCGCACATTGCACTTATACCAACCAGTGTGCCGGACCATTTTTTCGGTTTTATTCATGCAGATTCGACCAGTTATAGAGATGCGACGTGTAATGTTGGCATATCCTGATATCTGCTTTATTTCTATTAAAGAGAGGTTAACAGCCATTATAAAAATAATTGGGTAGATCTATCGAATGACCAATTAATGTTTCACTCACAAGCGTTTTTAAAGACCACTTGAGTTCTTTATTCTCCAAGACAAGGAAGATAAAACTGTAATTTCCCAGCAGTCCTAAACCGAACAATCCCACCCTACAAGAAGAAACGTATACCTGTATACATACAAGCCTCTACTAATTCAATGTCCAACAGTACACGCTGCCTGTACATAGTAAGGGCAATGCAACTGCTACAAATTTTCGATGCACGTGCCGACAAAGAGCAAAATAAAAACTGTAAAAACCTTAAAGGGGTTGTCTGGGAGTTATTTTTATAAAACAATCTCTGCTATACTCCCCATTGCTAGGTCGAGAGATGACTCAGCTGGTCTTTGTTGACAGGCTGCAGCGGTGGTGACTTCAACTTTAGTGCACGTGACCAATGCAGCCAATCACCGGGCTCAGTGGTGCTGCTGACGGCATAGACCACTGAGCCATGTGATTGACTGCAGCAGACACATGCGCTGAAATTGTGAGGTCACTGCTGCAGCCTGTCAACCAAGACTGAAGCAGCGGTAGAGAAGCAAGGCTGAATGAACCTGGAGAGGGAAAGCATAGCTGCATTCATTATTTCTATATCTGCCACCCCTTTAAAAGACAATAAAGATGACAGCTCTGCTCAGTTTAACACTAGTGATGAACGAACGTGCTGGGATAAGGTGTTATCTGAGCATGCTCGGGTGCTAACAGAGCGACTTCGGCGTGCTTGAATAATATGTTCGAATCCCTGTGGCTGCATGTCTCACAGATGTTCAACAGACGAACCCTGCATGTGTTTTGACTGTCGAACAGCTGCGAGACATGCAGCCGCAGTGACTTGAACATATTCTTCGAGCATGCACCCGAGCATGCCGAGATAACACCTTATTCCAGCACGTTCACTCATCACTATTTAACACCCAAAATGGGCAGGTAAACAATTGACCAAACTTATGTAAACTTTTTCTTTCTATATTTTATTTTACACAGACAAAGAATACATATATGAAGAGAAGTATTTTAATTGTAGCTCTATATAAAAAGTATAGCACCAGTTACTCTAATAATATATCACCTCGCCAGCCACAGACATGGGATGATGCTGTACTGACTGGCGGGGAGCAGCATTTACCGTACTATCAGTGTATTTATAGTGAGCCACAACTGACGCTTTTAAGTTTCATCTTATTACTCTGACATCTACAAAAGGAATAAAATAAGAGCGGTAAAATGGAAAATGAATTGTCTCTATATCAGTACATATAGAACAAACAGGCAGAGGTGTCTGGCGTTCAATGTGGGCTCCCACAAGTGCGCCTGATCACAGTGTGAGCGTGTGAAAACAAGGTTTTAAATTGCTCTATATAACTGTTCTTTATAGCAGATAATGGTACAATAAAGGAGAAGGCGCATTATCTTGGGGCTAAACTAGTGGGTGCTAAGAACTAGATGGCTTGCAGAGTTGGTAAGACTTTATACAGTGATATAAAACAGCTAAGGAATTTAATTTGGGAACCCTGGCCCGGGTTTGATGCAAGGTTTCAGTTATTTTAATAGGAGTGGATCTGCAGTACCCCGCAGCGGCTACTACACACAGAACTGTGCTGCTCAGCTACCCAACTGCTAACATCCAGCCACCACCGAAACTGGGAGCAGCTGATCAGTGGAGGTGCCGGGTGTCAGACCCCACCGATCGGATATTCATCACCTATCCTAAGGATAGCTCATCAATATAAAAGGAGTAGAGCAACCCTTTAATGCGGGTACGGTCTAACACTCCATTCAAGTCCTCTCGGCTGTGGCCCTGTGATTATGTAAAAAATCAGGGAAGAAAAAGGAAATGCCAGGACAGTCCCTAAAAATGTCACTTTTTTTGCCCTGTTCATAAAAAAAAAAAAATTGTTGGCGTCTGATTTTTCAGAAGTTGAAGAAACTTATACAAATTATCATGAATAATTCTCATCATTTTACAGTGAATGCAGCTAATTTCTTCATATCAAAATTTTGGGCTGTAGACACGGATCACTTATAATCATTATGATTTATTGTGGTTTTACAATGTATCCGTAAAAAATATTGTTCGTCTGTGATTTTTCAGTAAGCTGTCGAGAAAAAAGTAAAAAGTCAAGTTGACAACCCTGGGCAGAACAGAAAACATGAATCTCTCATTCTGGCGATCAGTCAGACGCGACTGATCAACAGTTATTACCTAGAATCATAGAATATTAAAGATGGAAGGGACCTCCGGGGTCATCGTGTCCAACCCCTGCTCAATGCAGAAATTCACTAAATCATCTCAGACAGATGTCTGTCCAGCCTCTGCTTGAAGACTTCCATTGAGGGAGAACTCACCATTTCTCCTGACAGCCTGTTCCACTCATTGATCACCCTCATTGCCAAAAAGTTTTTTTCTAATATCTAATCTGTATTTTCTCCCTTTCAGTTTCATTCCATTGCTTCTCATGTTTTCTTGTGCAAATGGTAATAAGGATGATCCCCCTACACTGTGACATTACTTCAGGTATTTGTACAAGGGCTGTGGAGTCGGTGTCCATTTTCGTGAAGTCGGTATATATATAATAAATTGGGTTCAGTGGTACAGTGTAGGATGATTTTGTAAAGTTATGAAATGTCCTATAAATGTCTGATCTGTTCCTGATCTAAGGATTTTGGCTTTTAGTTGAGATGAATCTGTGCTGCACTTTATGGACATGCTCAGTAGTGACCAATGCTGTGGAGTCACAGTCGTGGAGTCGGATTCAGGGAAATCGAGGAGTCGTAGTCGGAGGTTTGGTTTACAGACTCCACAGTCCTGGTCTGTAGTCAGCTATTAGTCTCCTCTTAGTCTTCTTTTTTGCAAGCTAAACATTCCCAGATTCTTTAACCGTTCCTCATAGGACATACTTTGCAGTCCACTCACCATCCTGGTAGCTCTCCTCAGAACTTGCTCTAGTTTTTTATGTTTTTTCTTAAATGTGGTGCCCAGAACTGGACACAATATTACAGTTACTGAGACCGGAATACCACTTTAAGATAAGTAAACAAAAAGTAATTATCGTACATTTTTCATGACTAATTAGCCTATAAATTACAACTTCCTATACAATGCATTTCATACACTGGTTTTCCTAGATTTTCAGCTGAATACTTGTCTTTTGGATAGGCCATCAATGTATGATTCTCGTGGCCTAATCACTAGGACCTTGCGAGTGTGGATATTAGCCTAAGCAATCTTGCTGTCTGATCTGGCCACAATTAGTAAAGAAGAGACTGCTATTTTTAATCAAGACACATCACCCACTTCTGTCCGTGGCCAGGGTTCAGTAATGCAATAGATGTACATCCATTCTGAATATTCAAGGTAAGTACACCTGCCTCATCAGGTCTAAGAGATCTATTTAATAATGCATGTGAAATCTGGCAACAGATCACCTTTAAGAAATATTGGTGGAGTTTTTTGATACAGCAGTCCATAACTAGCTTCCTGATTCAATACACAACTTTGGATTTCAATCATCTGTCAAAATCTAGGGATAAAGCGTACTACATGGACCAGCAGGTCATTTATTTCTCCCCGTCAAATACTCCATTCCTGTGTATCTTCGCTAAAAGGAATGGAGACAAACCTGGTCTGCAGCGAGCACACAAAAATATAATTCATGCCCTGCACTGTCTGGTGTGAGACGATGATTCATATGCCCCCTAATAAAAAAGATTCAGCAGTTTCCAATTGAGACCTTTATTCCTTCTCTGACTAAATGATGCCTGAAATTTTTATTCTCGTTCTAATGGAATTTCAATGGCCTTCAGTGCAAATCTACTGGAAATTTTTGCATATTAAGTGGAAAAAATTAAATGATGTTAACCACATTTTAATGTGATTAAGGCTGACAGGGTCATTATTTCAGCTAATCACTCAGAGTAAAAGGCTCAAACAAAACTTTGCCGAATGCGTGATTGCAGCATTCATAGAAAACGGTGACAAACAGGGTACAAAAAAGAAAAAAGCATAATTAAGAGACATAAATATATATATATATATATATATATATATATACACACACACGTACATACCACATATAGCCGAAAATGTTCACATGTTTGAAATTGTTACAGAAAACGAAGTATTTCTCCTAGAAAATTATTGCCATTACACATGCCTATTTCCTTTGTGTGTATTGGAACAACACAAAAAAAAAAAGAGGAAAAAAAGGTAAATTGAACATAATTTCACACAAAACCCCCAAAATGGGCCGGACAAATAGTTGGCATCTTTGCAAAATTGTGAGTAAACATCTTTGTTTCAAGCATGTGATGCTTGTCTAAACTCACCTGTGGCAAGTACCAGGTGTGGCCAATATGAAAATCACACCTTAAACCAGATAGAAAAGGGGGAGAACTTACCTCAATCTTTTGCATTGTGTGTCTGTGTGTGCCACACTAAGCATGGAGAACAGAAAGAGGAAAAGAGAACTGTCTGAGGACTTGAGAGCCAAATTTGTTGAACAATATCAACTATCTAAAGATTTTTTTGTGTTACTCCAATACACACAAAGGAAATAAACATGTGTATAAAATACTTCATTTTCTGGAAGAATTCCAAAGGTGCCAACACTTTTGGCCAGGACTGTATCTATCTATATAATTGTCTAAGGGGTACATCCGTCTGTTTGTCTGTAACTTCCGTAACGGAAATCCCGGGTCACTGATTGGTCGCGGCCGGCCGCGACCAATCAGCGATATTGGGGCGGGAGTTAAACACCGCTTCACTTTTGATGCTGCCTATGCAGCATCAATAGTAAAAACAGATAATGTTAAAAATAATAATTAAAAAAAAATTATATTCTCACCTTCCGGCGTCCACGGCAGCCTTTCCCGCTCCTCGCGACGCTCCGGTCCCAAGAATGCATTGCGGCAATGACCCCAGATGACGTAGCTGTCTCGAGAGACCGCTACATGATCACGAGTTATTGCTGAAAGGCACTACTGGGAACGGAGTGTCGCGAGGAGCATCGCTAAAGTCCTGGGCTGGATCAGGGGGCCGCCAGAAGGTGAGTATATAACTTTTTCATTTTAATTGTTTTTTTTTAACAGGGATATGGTGCCCACACTGCTATATACTACGTGGGCTGTTATATACTGCGTGGGCTGTTATATACTGTGTGGGCTGTGTTATATACTGCGTGGGCTGTGTTATATACTGCGTGGCCTGTGTTATACACTGCGTGGCCTGTGTTATACACTGCGTGGCCTGTGTTATACACTGCGTGGCCTGTGTTCTATACTGCGTGGCCTGTGTTATATACTGCGTGGGCTGTTATATACTGTGTGGGCTGTTATATACTGCGTGGGCTGTGTTATATACTGCGTGGCCTGTGTTATACACTGCATGGCCTGTGTTCTATACTGCGTGGCCTGTGTTATACACTGCGTGGCCTGTGTTCTATACTGCGTGGCCTGTGTTATATACTGCGTGGGCTGTTATATACTGTGTGGGCTGTGTTATATACTGCATGGGCTGTGTTATATACTGCGTGGCCTGTGTTATACACTGCGTGGCCTGTGTTATACACTGCGTGGCCTGTGTTCTATACTGCGTGGCCTGTGTTATATACTGCGTGGGCTGTGTTATATACTGCACGGCCTGTGTTATATACTGAGCAGCCTGTGCTGTGTTATATACTGCGTGGGCTGTGTTATATACTGCACGGCCTGTGTTATATACTGAGCAGCCTGTGCTGTGTTATATACTGCGTGGGCTGTGTTATATACTGAGCAGCCTGTTATATACTGCGTGGCCTGTGTTATATACTGCGTGGCCTGTGTTATATACTGCGTGGGCTGTTATATACTACGTGGGCTGTTATATACTACGTGGGCTGCGTTATATACTGCGTGGGCAGTGTTATATACTACGTGGGCTGTTACATACTGCGTGGGCAGTGTTATATACTGCGTGGGTAGTGATATACTGCGTGGGCTGTGTTATATAGTGCGTGACCTGTGTTATATACTACGTTGCTGTGCAACATACTATTTGGGGTAAGCTATATATTACGTGGGCTGTGCTATATACTACGTGGCCGTGCAATATACTACTTGGGCTGTGTTATATACTGCATGGGCTGTGTTATATACTGCGTAGACTGTGCTATATACTACATAAATATTCTAGAATACCCAATGCGTTAGAATCGGGCCACCATCTAGTAGTATAATGAACACACACACACACATATATATATATATATATATATATATATATATCGTATGTATACATAGAAAATATCTATAGATATATATCTATTAAGATAGAGAGCGATATATCTATCCATCTCTCTATATCTATTTATCCATGTATAGCATATTAACACAAAATAAAAAAAAGTTTTAAAAGTCAAGCAGATTGTAATGGTTAATTCTGGCTGCATTATGGATGTTTCAGGGCCGTAAAAACACAATAAAGATTTAGCATAGCGGCGTAAGCACATACATATATTTTTAGACTTGCAGCTGTGACTGGTTATGGTTAATCTTATTAGAAAAAAATACACAGAACGCTGGCTCTTATTAATGCCCCAGGGAGTCTTTCACTTAAAATATTCAACGGTACTACTGAAGTTTATGCATATTTAAGCAGGAAAAACAAATATTTCGTTCCCAATTTTGATGTTATCAGAAGTTGGCGTGTTATAAAGATTCGGTGAATGGCAGACAGGAGATGGGCATCTGTCAAAGAAACTTTAATGCAGAAAACATTTTTTTTTTCCACCGCTCTTAACTCAATATATAAAACTTGGGATTGTACAATGTTTTAATTACTTGCGTGTGTAATGGGAGCGCCCTTTAATAAATGAAATTAATTATGGATTCAGCGCAATTCCGAGGCAAATTTCATCACAGATGAATAGCAGTAAATGAGATAATCAAGGCTTGCACCGATGACCTTGCTTGTAGCAAAGATATGATATCATGTGCTGTTTTTAAACGTCCCGTGGAGGTAAACTGGAGCACCCCCACCCCCCAATGCAACAGATTCATCTAAACGGTGTGTTCAATGGGTTTTAATGAAATCAATGGATACGTGCAGCAAGATATACAGGGTCTGATTACTCCACACATGCAATGAATGTCTGCACACTCGTAGACTCGTATAACGTGTTAGAGTTGATAAAAAAAGTTTTGCCGGACCCGCGGCCATGTCACTAGTCCGAGGCTGCCAGGACAGAGCTCTGCGAACCTCTCTGTGCCTCTTCTGATTAGTCGTCGGCCCGGTGAGATGTCATCGTTGCAGCGTGACGTATCGCCAGGCCCAATAATCAGAAGAGGAATCAGAGATGTCGGAAGGTAGGAGGAGGTTCGCAGGGTTCTGGTCCGGCAGCAATGGACAACAGATGTGGCCACTAGACCATTGACCTGCAAGTCTTTTTTGCTCCATTCTAGTGTAAACCACTGGAGAGATCAGTCAGATGGATTTAGGAGTTCACTTTGGAGAAGGCTAGTAATGAAGGACGCTATGGCAGGACAGGATATCCCGATTTTGCAATTTGTCACATGTCGTATCCTCAACAACCAATCTAACCACATTGGCCAAACAGGAAAAAACTGAAGACCAAGTAGCGTCAGAATAAATTGGCACTATTAAAGGGGATAAAAAAAACAAGAACACAAAAACAGTGCAACACCTGTCCATGGCTTGTGTCTTGGATTACAGCTTGGCTTGAAAGAATCAACAGCATGAAGCTGAAATCCCAAACAACCTTTGAACAAGAATTACACTGTATTTGGAACCCAAGAAGTATCGTTTCTCCTGCCGGACATGTTAAACATGTCGAGGTGAGGAGACTTAAAGCCGCAATCCTCCTCTTTCAGTAAGGGCTCTTGCACCCAACCGATTTTCTCATACGAGTGATATCTATGGTTTTTACGGAAAGCCCGCATACGTATGATATTCTATTGGGCTGTGCACACGTCTGATTTTTATCTCGGACCAAGTGGTTTGTGGAAAAAAATTGAAGATATGTCCGACTTTGATCCAAGTATTGCATCAAAATTGGCAATACAATTTTATAGGTCCGTGAAAAAAAAATAAATTGGACTGCATTCGGATGACATCCCAGCGCAGGCTGATTTTCACAGATTGATAGAATGGAGAAAGTGGAGAAACTTCTTTTTTTCTCTCCACGTCTGAGAAAAACTGATGCCACTCTGATCAAAATCTGATCATCGTAATGGTATAATTTTTCTCAGATGGTGAGACATGGGTTGTGGGATCCTACACTAATTAGTTAAAGCAGTGGACTTGTCAGCTATAGGAATTTGACTTTTTCCATATACAAGTACCCAAATGGTCAAAAGCCAATTTATCAGAAAGTTCAGAACTATATAAAAAAAAAAACAATAATAGAATTGCTCTTTATTTCCATTCAATCTCCCCCCAAAAAGACAGAATAAAAAGTGATTTAAAAGTTGCATGCACACCCAAGACAATACTAATCAATACAACAATTCGTGGCATAAAAAATATGCCCTCATGAATAAAAGCTGTGGAATTGGCAAGTTAAGCTTCCGACTCAGACTCTTGTTTTTCTTTTCACACTGACTCCAGCATCGGCTGAGTCCTTCAGTAGTGATAATTACTAGTATTACCAAATCTAGTACATGGTACATTTATATGATTTATGTTTCTACATTTCTCTGGAAGTAAATATGCAAAAAGTTCCACTTTAATAAATTCTAGAAAATTAATATAGACTATGTTTATTTTCAAGCTTATGTACACAGACCATTCCCTTTCTGACTCTATGACGGCTGACACCACGCACTGGACTGCCTGATATGGTGATGTTCTTTTTTCACATTTAGCCTTTTGGCCCACTTTCCTGACATAGGTCTGCCCTTTTTCCTTCCATTTTGATGGCATATGTCGGCAGGTGAACCCTAAACGCTCCCTACACTACTCCAACAGGCTTATCTCTCTGCAGCAGTGGTAGCTTTGCCTTTCCATAGGAGCAGTTTCTGGTATAAAACTCCATTTTTTTAAATTTTTTGGGGGGATTTATGCTTATTTCCTTTGCTGCAATTTAGTAGGCTTATCGGGGCCCCCTACCTAGCATTAGCCCCTTTACTTATATAGGGGCACTCCCGCACTATATGGTACTCTGGGGACGCTCCAGCGGTGAGCCCGCATCAAAGCCGGGACATGTCAGCCGGTCCTTGAGACCTCTATGGTTACTGATCCCGGCTAGCTGTAAGCGCCACCCTGTGGTCGGCGCTCACAGCACACCTGCATTTTTGCTACATAGCAGCGAACAGCAGATAGCTGCTATGTAGCAGAGGTAATCGTGCTGTGCCTGCTTCTAGCCTCCCATGGAGGCTATTGAAGCATGGCAAAAGTAAAAAAAAAAAAAGTTAAAAAAAATATGAAAAAAAAAAAAAATATATAAAAGTTTAAATCACCCCCCTTTCGTCCCCAATCAAAAGAAATCAATTAAAAACAAAAACAAACCTACACATATTTGGTATCGCCGCGTTCAAAATCGCCCGATCTATCAATAAAAAAAAGCATTAAGCTGATTGCTAAACAGCGAGAAAAAAATTAGAAACGCCAGAATTACGTTTTTTTTGGTCGCCGCGAGATTGCATTAAAATGCAATAACGGGCGATCAAAAGAACGTATCTGCACCAAAATGGTATCATTAAAAACGCCAGCTCGGCAAGCAAAAAATAAGCCATCAACCGACCCCAGATCATGAAAAATGGAGACGCTACGAGTATCGGAAAATGGCGCAATTTATTTTTTTTTTTAGCAAAGTTTGGAATTTTTTTTTCACCACTTACGTAAAAAATAACCTAGTCAAGATAGGTGTCTATGAACTCGTAGTGACCTGGAGAATCATAAAGGCAGGTCAGTTTTAGCATTTAGTGAACCTAGCAAAAAAGCCAAACAAAAAACAAGTGTGGGACTGCACTTTTTTTTTCAATTTCACTGCACTAGGAATTTTTTTCCCGTTTTCTAGTACACGACATGCTAAAACCAATGATGTTGTTCAAAAGTACAACTCGTCCCGCAAAAAATAAGCCCTCACATGGCCAAATTGACGGAAAAATAAAAAAGTTATGGCTCTGGGAAGGAGGGGAGTGAAAAACGAACACGGAAAAACGAAAAATCCCACGGTCATGAAGGGGTTAATATATGTTTTTTACTTGTGTTTTCTGTCTTCCCTTAATACAAATTTTGTATTTTTGGTATTTAAGTGTATTTTGGGAGTGCGCCCTATATGCATAGTCTCTTTTCTGGTTTGTCTGATATATGCTGCTGCTATGCATTGAGTTGCACCCCTCACTATACTTACCCTATAGGCTGTGATTGGGTCCTTGCCCATTGGTAGTGCTCTCTAGCTTTCCCCATTTTTAACACAAACTAGTAAGATCTTAATAAAATGCAAGTGCAAAAAGTAAAAAAAGAACGCATTTCAATAGTAACGATCTTGAGTCTAAAAACAGATAAATGCGGATTAATTTTCAGGAGCCTAACTAACGAAAAGACGAGTCTTATCTGAGCGGGTTTAGCCTGCCGAACATCCTAATATTGTGATTCTCGGGCAAATAAAACTTGCGGCATGAGATCATGATGTGCTTTGCGGCTGGAAAGTCACAGGCTCAGTAGGTAGCTTTTTATCTTCCCAGCAGTCAGTTCTCTGAGAACATCAGTGGAGCTACTGTAGTTACCTGACGATTACTTGTATTTTCTCACATCTGTGTCCGGCAATCTAAACCATGATGATAAAGGGTCATTAGGTTTTGAGTGAGGTAGGGGATGGGCTCGGCAATTTGTTCTGATAAGCTCCTTGTTGTGCGCTCCGGTTTTCAACATAAAGTGCCAGATTCCACACACCTTAGAGCTAGTTTTACCCGGGGACAAAGAAATTGCATTTTTTTTTTTTTTTGGAAAGGATAGGAGACAAGACTGAAAGAGCGGATGTCCTCTGGGACTACAGTGCGCCTATTTCCCTTGTGGAATTTGTGTTTCCAGGAACAAAAAAAAAAAAAGATGGCATCATTTGGACAAGGTATTATATCCTCCAGAACATACATAGAAAAAAATGAAGAAAATTCATGTACTATTACCGAGATGACTGCTGTTTGGAGCACAGCAAAGCAATTTCCCTCTGTGGGACTTACAGCTCAATTTACCAGTTGGGCAAATATTACATGCTCCGTAGCGATCTGCAGAGTTAACCGCTATTCCAAGCATGTTATATATAGACACCGTGTAGAAAAGTACGCCACCATCACCTTGTATGAAGCTGAGGTGCGTCCACATCACACCGAGTCCCTGGATGTTACATGCTTCTGATAGTGAAGGTTATCTTTTTTTACATTTATACCCTATATAAAAACTTTTGCATGGAATATATTGGAAATTCCTAACAGGTTGGCACGGAGTACCATATATTGGGTAGCTGGCGGCAACAATATCTCCTATCCATCTCCCATGCTAGATTGGAGCAAAAACATTTGCAGGCCAGTGGCCACGTGGGTTGAGAATGGCTGCTGGACCAGAAGCCTACAATCCTATTACCTGAAGAACCCCTGCACCTCTTCTGATTAGCAGGGCCCGTGACGTCGTGCGTGGAGCTCCGCTACATGGTGACATCACTTGGCCTATCCATCAAAAGAGGCGCTGGGGATGTCCCAGCTAAAAGGTTTGCCGTGCTCTGATGCGGCCACCAAGGGCTACTGACGTGACGGCTGGATCAGGTTTCTGCAAATCTTTTTGCTTGACCTAACAGCATTCACATAATTGCTTTAGATTGTGTGTGAAATTACAGGGGGAGGGAGAAAGGCACCTCTCCGTAGCAGCTGCTGATTTTGGCTGGGAACAAAAGCATCATGTGTTGAAATTCAACTTGCCGGCTCCATTATCCCTTCAACAACATCTGTTGAGAAGAGTGGGAAGGCTGACACTGACATAAGATAGTCAACTTGACTTACCGAAATCGGCATGTTCTGGCAACTTTGCTATAATGTCAATTGTCAATAATGTCAATTGGCGCCATAAAGGATTCGGACGCTATAATCTTCACTAACTAGTTGGAAACGTGGCTGCATCCAATGTACAATTAATAAGCTGCCAGTAGTTTTGCACATCTTCACACTTTAAGGACAAGCCCTTGGTCAGCTCTCTTCTCCTCTGACAGCACCATCATCTGTGTCTATAAGATGGCCGCAATGGACGGTCATGGGATGCTACCCGTTGGTCAGAAATTTTGTACTGCTTCTTCACACTTTAAGGACAAGCCCTTGGTCAGTTCCGTCTTCTCTGACAGCACCATCATCTATGTCTATAAAATGGCAGCGATGGACGGTCATGTGATGCTACCCGTCGGTCAGAAATTTTGCAGAACTTTCATGGAAACAGAGGTCTCCAGAAAATGATTTTCATGGAAGTTGTATGAGATTACTGACTTAATGGCATTGGCCATCTTTTGCCCATGAGTGGTGGCATAGTCAGAGGAGAAGACTTGGCCAACCAGGAGGTGTGCCGTAACAGCGCAAGGAACCAAAGCAAAACTATTAATACATTCAAAGAAAATGTCACTGGCACCAACTCAAAGGGCAAGGCGGTCCTCTTTCCTGCATATCCTCGGAGGACACACACCGAGTCCTGCACTTTGTACGTATGTTGGTAAGAGTTGGCGTCCCGGGCCACTAACTGCACGACCTTGGCTTAATGCTGATGGATGTATTTGAAAGTATATGAGTAAGTTGAATATGTTAGTAAGCTGACTTACCTTAAAGTGATTTTTCACCAGATATTGATGACCTTAGGATAGGTTATCAATATCAGATCATCGGGGGGGAATTCAACACTCGGGATCCCGACCCATCAGCTGCTTGCAGCTTCGTCAGCAGCTGGATGTAAACCGTGTGATGGTGCAGAACACCAAATCTACATCACACTGCTAGTGGCCGTACTCGGGTACTGAAATAAATAGGGATAAGCTGTAATACCACACACAGCCTGTGCGCAGATGTGGCACTGTTTTGGGTAAAAAAAAAACAAAAAAACAGCCATGTTTTTTAATACTGGATAATCCCTTTAAAAAAGGATATATTATCTAAAGTCAGAAAACCCTGGTTTATGGTAACATCGCCATATTGTGATCCTTTAGAGAAACAGATTGAGCCAAGAAGGCTGAATAAAATTAAAATCATAAAGAAAAATCGCTGTTTATAAGTCTATAGCAAATTACTAAATAATTACTTACATGTTTGTTTGTTTTTTAAGCACAACATGTTCTACGTATATTTTGGGGGGAACCCCTCCTCTATGGGGGTAGGAAAAAATGCTTGAAAATCATGGCACCTTTTTTTTTTTAACCCCTTCACCCCTGAACTATTTTCCTTTTTTATCCTCCCCTTCTTCCGAGAGCCATAACTTCTTTATATTTCCATCAGTATAGCCTTATGAGGGCTTGTTTTTTTGCAGGACCAGTTGTAGCTTTGAACATATAGTGTACTGGAAAATGTGAAAAAAAATCCAAGTGCAGTAAAATTGCAAAAAAATAAAAAGTGCAATTCCACATTTTTTTTTTAAAGTGACGGTAAAAGGTCAGTACGAGTACGCAGATACCAAACCTGTAGTTTATTTATTTTTTTATTTTTTTAAGACATGAAAAAAAAAATCCTGAAATTTATAAAAAACAAAAAAACATTTGTTGCTATTTTCCAAAATCTATAACTTTCTCATATTTTGGGATGTAGGGCTGTGTGAGGGCTTACTTTTTTGCACTTTTTGATGTTTTTATTGATAACATTTTGGGGTAGATACTGTGTTTTGACTTATTGCACTTTATTGCAATGTTGCAGTGGCCAAGAAAATTACGTTTTTTTTTTTTTCCTCGTTACGCTGTTTACCGATTGGATTAATTTATTTTATGTTTTGATAGATCGGATAGTTCTGAAAGCAGCAATACCAAATATGTGTATTATTTTTTTTTTAAATGGTTTTATTTTAAATGGGACAAAAAGGAGGTGATTTGCAATTGTTGTTTTTATTTTTTTATTTAATATTTTTAAACAGTTTTTTCTCGAATTTTTACTTTATTTAATAGTCTTCTTAAGAGACTTAAAGCTGTGATCGTCGGATCACTTGTGCTATAAATCGCACAGAAATCACGATCTCCCATGAATGTTGACCCAGATCGGGACAACCCACAGTGCTCAGCGATCACGCCAAGGAGGTGCCAAAGGGAGCATGGAATAATGCACGACGCCGTTGGCGCGTATTAAAGACCACTGTCAGAGATTGACAACGGGATTTAACAGGTTAACAGCAGCGGTTGGAGAATCGCTCCACCAGTGGATGTTAAAGGCATATGACAGCTGATTAAATCAGCTGTCATATGAGAGGAAGGATGTGGTGCGTCCATTCTTGGTGCGTCCATTCTTTACAACACAGAAGAGGCTGGAAGCAATAGAGCTTAATGAATTGTGGAAAAAAAAGGTTTATGGTACAAACACTAAGCCCCCGATATATCAAGATTGACGTTTTGCGTGCTGGTCTGGATTAAGAGGCGCATCTCTCTATTGTCATACCTCACCGCAAGAAATGTCTGGAATTGGTCTGGTGTAATCTATGCCACTTTTGTGCCATAAATGATGAAGAATTTGTCGTTGGCTCTTGGCCATGCCGCTTCCTGGCTAAGCTTCAACCAAAAACGCTAACCTAGCCAGTGAGGATCGGCATAAAAACGTCAAAACTACAAGTTGCACAAAAACTGTGAAAATGTCAAAGTTTAACGCCAAAAATTCTGTCAAAAACTGTTTGATAGTGTGGGGACTAAAACCCTAAAACGCAACAAAGAATTAAAAGAATGGCCAACGTTGGTGTAAACTTTGCCTAAATGACGAGCTCACCGACGATGAACTTATTCAAGACCAATGTTTATATGAGTTAAAGTACGTGACTTTCCAGAATTTGGTGAAACTTTGTGAAGGAGAATTTTGACTGCACCCTACTGCAACCCTAATTACGTCATATAATGCCAAGGCCTTATGACATCTCCATGTGTCATAATATGCGATTAATGGACCTGCAGCCGGTCTCCTGTCTAATACTCAATGGCCTCATGGGCATTAGGGTAGTCAAATTCGGGTTAGGAGACTCGTGGTCGATCCGTACGTTTCACTAAGTACTCATACCGCAACACACGGATGAGTGAATCAGGCATTATACGCACTTTCGTATTCTTGTTTTCTGGAACGGTATTATGGATCACACAACCATATGCTAGGATTACCTTCTGTGCCTCCAATTTTATTCAAGACTTTTGACATCTGCCAAAGCATGATGCATAAGGGTACGTCAACACAGTGGAAACCTCTGCAGCAAATACATGGACTAATATCAAATCTACAGCCAAACTTCCATTGGAACATGAGGATTTTGCTGAGGAATTGCAGCAGAATTCAAATGTCTATATTGAAAGAAGGGTGAATTCCTACATGGGTTGTCTCCCCAAAAACAACCTCTTACATATGGAGGCTTCCACCTAGATCAATTGATCATAGTAAGTCATGATTCGAACACTGCCAAAAAGCAGCCAATTTGGGACAAGCAGACATAGCTAACAAAATAATGGCAAGTAACTGGCTGGTGGCCATTCACACCAGAGTGCTAGCCTTACAAAATTGGGTCCCTCTCTATGATGGTCTAAGAACCTAATAGGACATTTGAAGAAAGGGTTCTGTGTATGAGAAAAGTTCATGAGCAAGTTCAAAACATTATCCAGACTTACTGTGTATTTCATCAGATCGTCACAATAAAAGCAAAGATCGTTTCTACAAACTGTGGTCTGAATAGTCACCACTTCTATGACCAAAAAATTAAGTAAATTGTGAAAAAGTTGTGGAAAAAACATAAGTAACTGCACAAGTCAGAAAAGACTTTTCTGATGCTAGGACTTATTTTACACAGATTTATATTTTCAGATATACTCAAGGATATAAAAATGTCTAAAATGCTTCTCCAGCTTTCCGAAAACCCAACACTTCAACGAAAATTAACAATCCTAGGCAACCCTGCACCTACAGTACAACCAATTATGCGCATACTCGGCTACAGTAAACCTGAATTACTGCACAGGACCTAAACATGTCAAAAATTCAAGCAATTATCACTGAAGCCACAGACGTGTCGCTTCCAGATCTTCTGAATTTCTCCAGTTACCTTTTTCCCCCACCATTTTCTTTTTTTGTGTTAAATGCTGTCTTAGATGACAGCTTAATGTGTAGCACACGCAATATTTATTCCTCTTCAGTGTCAGACTGTCTAGCCATCCAAGGGAATACAAAGAATGTCACTTATTAGGATAAAAGCACAAGGGAAGGTAATCAAGGACATATGTAACATCAGCCAATCATGCCCTATTTCAACATCCTCTTTCATTCATAACAGTTCGACAATTATTCTGATAACTCGCTTTTCAGGCTGTTTGTGTTCCTCCATAATGGTGGTTTTGCATTTATTTAAATGATTTCAAAATTGGACACTCGCTGTGCCGGGGATGTTTGTCATAACTTTCTATCTTCTGTCAAGGAGACAGCTCTGCGGATCAACACGTCGGGGGTCTGTACAGAACACTTATGGGAATAACCTGCCTGGTCCATCGAGGAGAAACACTAAAGCACCTGCTAAATAACCAATGCTGGATGGTTAAAAAACAGTCGTAGCAAAACCGGTCCTAAACGCTACTATATCCAACATATTGATCGATGGCTGACGGGTTCGGCCAACAGCCTAATGTGTATGGGGGCGCCCGAGAGAGGATTGTAAGGGTCCAGAATGTGCGATTTCGGACTGCCGATCCTTTTCTTCTCTTGGAGGAAAGCTGCCGCTATAGATGTCAGACAGAGGCTCTCTTGTACAGAATACAGGAGTGCTCGGCAGAGAGGGTGGTCCCGCGTAAGGGAGAGTTCAGCCACCAGCTAACTAAAGTGTATGAGGGCTGTACACGCATCTGAAGCATTCTATTATGGGACCGAATGTCATCGCCGAGTATAGTTTATACTTCCATGCATCATGGAAACCAAATTATTTTGGTTCCCATCTGGGTTTGGGAATAAGGCCGGTGTCACACTTACAAGTGTAGTGCGAGCCTCTCGCATCAATTCCCGGCACTCGGGACCGGAGTGTGCGGCTGCAAGTATTTCTATGCATCTGAAGGCTCCGGTCTGAAACGCCGGCGGCAGTGCCAGGATTTGATGCGCGAGTTTCTCGCATTACACTCGCAAGTGTGACACCGGCCTAAACCAGAGCACCAACATATGCCATTAAAACCTAGAGTAACCATATTATTTTTGTAGAGGAGACACCCAATCTAGTTTTTTTTTTTTTTTAGCATAGCCCACGGTTGTAACTCTTAACTCCCCTGTCGGAGGTGGAAAAAGTGTTCTGAAATGCACTGTGTTCTAACGAAAATACAGATCATTGTATATAGAATGTGCAAAAGAAAAAGCTCATTTTTTATCAAATCTAGAACTATATAATATTGACTCATACTGTCATGTTCATCAACAGATCACTAAGGGACTAGTAAACCTCCTGCCATGTAGTCCTCCATATTCATGAGCCCTGTATAACCCGCCCCCACCACTGATTGGAAGCTTTGTGTCCTCTGTGTATTGGCACACCAATCGGTGGTGGGGGCGAGGTTTTACCAGAGATCAGCATTCTGAGATCTGCTAGATCTGCAACAGATAAAACAGTGATTTTATCAAAATTACAGCAAGCAGCCCAGTGAGTGACATCACTTGATTAAGGGTCTCCGCTCCTGCATCATGCCACTCTCAGACAGGATAGCAAAAAACTTGGTGATAGATTTACCATGAAGCACCATTTTTATTTCCTAAGCTTTGCACTATGGAATGGAGTATCGGATTAATTTTATCTCAGGCTCGAGTCACCATGATTTTTGACTGTTTTAAAAGTAATTTTCATTTAGAGGTTTTAGCTACTGAAAATCAAAGCCCTATAAAGTGGTCCTGGAAGTCAAAAACAAACGAGGTTACACCACAATACATTCACAACCAGGGACTGCAAAAGATTGTTGGTGCATTTTATTTCCAAAGGCCTCTATTTCTCCCAGAAAATTATTGCTATTACACTTGTTTTGTTATACATGTTTATTTCCTTTGTGTGTATTGGAACGGCAAACAAAAAACTGAGAAAAAAGGCAAATTAGACGTAACTTCACACACAAACCCAAAAATGGTCCGGACAAAATTGTTGGCACCTTTCCATAAATGTGGGTAAACAACTTTGTTTCAAGCATGTGATGTTCGCTCAAACTCACCTGTGGCAAGTAACAAGTGAGGGCACTATGAAAATTACACCTGAAACCTGTTAAAAAGGTGAGTAGTTGACTCAAGCTTTGCATTTTGTGTGCGTTTGTGCCACACTAAAAATGGAGAACAGACAGAGGAGAAGAGAACTGTCTGAGGACTTGAGTACCAAACTTTTTGAAAGATATCAATAATCGCAAGGTTACAAGTCCATCTCTAGAGATCTTGATGTTCCTTTGTCAACGGTGCGCAACGTAATCAATACGTTTACAACTCATGGAAATGTAGCTAATCTCCCTGGATGTGGACGGTAGAGAAAAATTAATGAAAGGTTGCAACGCAGAATAATCCGGATGGTGGATAAGCAGCTCCAGAAAAGTTGAAAATAAATTCAAGCTGTTCTGCAGGCTCAAAGTGCATCAGTGTCAGAGTGAACTATCCATCGACATTTGAAATAAGTAAAAAGTTATGGCAGGAGACCCAGGAGGACCCCACTGCTGACACAGACATAAAAAAGCTAGACTGCAGTTTTCCAAAAATGTGTTTTTGGTATCAAAACCTGATGAAGTTGAATCAGATTATTTTTGAATGCACTAAACTTTATCAGCGTGCACCAAGAGACAAATGTACCCTGGCAAAATCTCAGCAATAAAAACACAGCAAAAGTGTAGCAAAAGCTAGGCAAAACCTGCTTTTTGTAAGCAGCTTAAACTTTGCATTAAAAAAAAACAAAAAAAACCCTGCAGCAAAAACGCAACATGTAAACATAGCCTTAGGCTACTTTCACACTAGCGTCGGGAAAGACCCGTCGCTGTGCGTCGGGCCGACGTTCCCGACGCTAGCGTGGTCTCCGCCGCACAACGGGGGCAGCGGATGTATTTTTCCAACGCATCCGCTGCCCCATTGTGAGGTGCGGGGAGGTGGGGGCGGAGTTCCGGCCGCGCATGCGCGGTCGGAAAAAGCGGACCGTCGGGAGCAAAAAACGTTACATGTAAGGTTTTTTTCACCCGACGGTCCGCTACCACACGCCCAAGCGTCGCAAAACGGACGCGACGTTTGGCAATGCGTCGCAAATGCGTCGCTAATGCGTCGCTAATGTTAGTCTATGACGAAAAAACGTATCCAGCAAGAACTTTTGCTGGATGCGTATTTTCGGCAAAACTACGCATTTGCGACGTATTGCAGTTAACGCTAGTGTGAAAGTAGCCTTAGGGAGACAATTGAGCACAGCGAGGAAGCGGACTTTTAACACTTTTTAACAGGAGTCCCACCTAATATATGAAAGTTATGGGCTACATGGCTAGTCACCTCTAATCTCGCCCCTCTTATTCTTACTTAAGATCACCTGTTGGGTTCATCTTTAAAGGAAATCTGTCACCAGGTTTTCGCTATGACATCATAGAGCAGAGACCCTCAAGTCCAGAGATGTGTCACTTACTGGGCTACTTGCTGCAGTTCTCCTAATGCTGAGCTCTGTATAACCCCGCCCACACAAGGCAGCTTTCTGTGTACACAGAAGTAAGCAGCCAATCAGTGTTGGGGGCGGGATTACACAGAGCCTGTGAATATGGAAGACTACCTGGCAGCAGGTTTACTAGTCCTCTAGCGATAATCTCCTGCTGATAAAACAGTGATTTTATCAAAACTACAGCAAGCAGCCCAGTAAGTGACACATCGGTGGCATCATGTGTCTGTCTCTACATTATACCGCTTAGATTAGATGGCAAAAACCTGGTGACAGATTTCATTTAATGACGTAGTTAAAGACAAAGATTGAAGGTATGTAGGACAGTGAAATTAATGGTGTAAAACATTGGAAAAAAATTGGAATTAACATTTATTCCAATGAAATGTCGCATTTTGAGCAAAAATGTTATCGAAAGCGAAATGACAAATGTCCACAGCTATGTCCTTACAGGAAATTAATATATATTGAAGCAATCCATTCATTGTCGCATGCCTTTATGGCTACATATCTTGTGCACTCCAAGTCACTAAATGTAGTCACTGAAAACACTGCTACATGCTAAAAGGACGAAAATAAACTTGCTCAACGCCTTAAAGAAAAAAAGTCATAAAAGGCAAAGGGTTAAAAGTCATAGGGGCCTACGTTAGCCATGTAACAGCGCCACCTAGAGGCAGCAGAAGCAGCAGCACTCCTGAGCCGTCACCTATCTATAACCCAGATCTGCTCCTTACACGCTGGGCGGACGGCTGGGCCGTCTCATATTGTAATAATAGAGAACACAGTGATATACAATGCGCTGGACTTACAAAAGAGATACCAGAAAGACATATGCGCAAAATAAAAAGGGAGCATTAAAATTCTTTCCCTAAACCTAAATTTGCATAATAACAACTGTATTTACAGGCTTAGTACATAATCCTTTGTAGAGCAGCCAAAATTATTTATCTGAAATTCTGTAACAGGGAACATATGTGGCCAATATGCACAAGTTTATATATATATATATATATATATATATATATATATATATATATATATGTGTATGTGTGTGTGTGTGTGTGTGTACACACACACACTCATTATAACTGCTCTTTTATACTGTTACTTAACATTCTCTTTCTAGCTGTTGTATTTCATAGTGAATTGGACATATATCACCAACAATGATGTGTTGCTGTATATGGATAGATATATATATACATACACACACCATATAATACATACACATATATATGTCTATACATATATCAAAGAATACAGCAGCATACTATGTGCTAAGATGTATACAAACATTGAATATGTTAAATTTAAACTGCATTAGTTTTATATAAAGTATATTTATCAAATGGAGGTACTTTGCAAAGAAATCGGTCACTTCATATGTTCATTTAGATATATATATCTATGCACAGTAATTATATATATATATATATATATATATATATATATATATATATACACACACACGCAAACATATATAATATACACACATGTGTTTGTATGTATACATATACGCGTTTCTATTTGTGTGTGTATGTATATATATATATATATATATATATATATATATATATATATATAGATAGATAGATAGATAGATAGATAATTACTGTGTATAGATATATATCTATATGAGCATATGAAGTGTCCAATTTCTTTGCAAAGTACCCCCAATATATATATTTATATTTAAAGCAGCTTTATTGGCAGGACAAAATAAACATTATACATAAATCTATATCTATCTATGTATCTATGTATATATATATATATATATATATATATATATATATATATATATATATATATATATATATATATATATATATATATATATATATATACACACACACACACACGCACATTTCTATATGATGCCAACACATACATACACACTCACACATATGTATATACACACACGTATACATACACATAATATATATTATGCATACGTATATGTGTATGTATATATATTACACACACGGTACATTGTATACATTCATTATAAATCGGTATATACTTGCAAAGATATACAACATCTGAATGTAAATCTATTTTACTAAACGAATCATAGAAAGAGATAATTGTCTTTGGTTGGTGCTGTAAAAGATATAAGTAGCTTCTAACATTAAAAATACCACAAAGTAAAAAAACCACTATTAAATATAATGAAAGAAACATACATGGCTACAGGCAATATGATTTCAGATGTTGAAGGGGGGATTCGGATTTCTCCGACAGATGCAGTGGGACACAGAGCTGCAGTCAGGGCAGGAGAAGGAAACACAACCCTCTAATTAAGGACCAATTTGACAGTTCCAGCCCCGTACACTTCATTACAAGGGATGATTGACATTCTCTATTACTCCTGAGTTCACAGAAATACGCTGCGCTCTAGAAGCAACATTTGTGCAGTTTGCTAAACATAAATGCTATTAACAAAACAACAACAACAACAAAAAAGAAAGACGTCCAATGTTGCCGGCCCTGGAGGAGAGTGACATCTTATGAGGTTTCTGTGACACCAGAGGTTTCAATTCATCGGTAAAATAAATATACAAGAATAATAGCAAGAGAGAAAATGTCTTATTACTAATGAACTGTAAGAAAAATTTTAAAAACCAATGGTGAATTTTCATGCAAATGAACCACAAGTACAGGTGGCTTGCCCCTACACTGCAGCTCTCCGGCCTTTCATCTTCTTTCTCCACCCTCCTGACAGTCTCTTTACCCGCCCACTGTCGGCCTTTTAACAGTGACTGACAGGTCACTCTTCTCTGTGACCTGCTCACGCACCCAAGATCTTGCGCCAGTGTCGTCAGTCCCGGGTCGGCGAATTCACAGTAAGATCCTGACGACGATGAAGAGCCGGACTATCAATCTGCACATGTGCCGCTACCAGGAATGATGGTGCCTGTGCGACATCTTGGGCGAGGAAGTGGGTCACTTGGAAGAGTGATCTGTCAGTCTCTGTTAGGAGGCCGGCGATGGGCGGGTAAAGAGACGGGAGAACTGTAAGTGCAGGGCAAATCCTCCTGCGTTTCCGGCTCATTTGCATGAAAATTTTCCAATTCATTTCTATAAAACAGGGGCACGGACTTATAAGATGAAGGTTTGGATGTCATCAACAATGAAGGGACCTTACATAGATGACATTAGTTTGTGGACTAAAAACCTGCTGACCGGTTCCCTTTAAATTCTTGGCTGACTAGCTATGCCAGCTTATAAGGAAAATGTGAAATATGTGAAATAGGAAATAGCATACTGGCTTATGAACTTTATGAACAAACACATGAGATTTTTAGCACAAGATTTGCAAATATTGTGAGCCCATTCACCAAAACGTCAAGGTAATCTCAGATCGAATGGGTAACTACACTGACTGGTGTGAACACTTACTTGTGGTATCTGAGCTGACTGCCTAAGGCCGGAGACACACTGGTGCGAGAGACGGCCGAGTCTCGCTGGTTAAAAGCAAGCTGTGGCACCTGCACTCCGGAGCGGAGCGTGCGGCTCCATAGCAATACATGGAGCTGCACGCTCCGCTCCGGAATGCAGGTGCCACAGCTTGCTTTTAACCAGCGAGACTCGGCCGTCTCTCGCACCAGTGTGTCTCCGGCCTAATGTGAACACTTACCTATGGCTAGTAACAGGATAAAGCCTACTTATATAGGAGGCTCAGAACCAACTGTGTTGAGATGTAATTAAAACCTGGAGAAGGGCGGGACGTTCAAGTCAGAAAATAGTATATAGTAAATAGATCAACTGACTGAACAATATATATATATATATGTACATAAATAATTTGTAACCAAAAAAATTCAAATACAAAAATAGATCATGACTAATGTAACCATTGATCTATTTTTGTATTTGAATTTTTTTGGTTACAAATTATTTATGTACATATATATATATATATTGTTCAGTCAGTTGATCTATTTACTATATACTATTTTCTGACTTGAACGTCCCGCCCTTCTCCAGGTTTTAATTACATCTCAACACAGTTGGTTCTGAGCCTCCTATATAAGTAGGCTTTATCCTGTTACTAGCCATAGGTAAGTGTTCACATTAGGCAGTCAGCTCAGATACCACAAGTAAGTGTTCACACCAGTCAGTGTAGTTACCCATTCGATCTGAGATTACCTTGACGTTTTGGTGAATGGGCTCACAATATTTGCAAATCTTGTGCTAAAAATCTCATGTGTTTGTTCATAAAGTTCATAAGCCAGTATGCTATTTCCTATTTCACATATTTCACATTTTCCTTAGTTTTTAGCACAGACTAATGTAACCATTGATCTATTTTTGTAGCTTATAAGGAGACATATTATTCCTCCTCCAAGAACTGTCTTACCACAAATATCGCTCAAAAAATATATTTGGAGTGTGTGAACGAAAATGGTTTATAAAATATCATCTTATTATGATCAGACATTCATCATGGCAGCTTCTCGTGCACTCGGGAATTAGAGGAGACCAGGAACAGATGGGTGTCTGCACCTAGAACTCCCAACTATTCCCATACTGGCGGGTGGGAGATGACGATTAGATCTAGATCTGACTTTGAAGTTGGTCTTCACAAGCCCCTAAGAATTTGTGCAATGCTTATTTTATCTATGAAAAGCCAAGTGAACGCGTTGGACGTAAATCACTGTGTGCACATGCGGTATTATACTATATATTGTGTATTATATTATATGCAGATGCGTGCAGGAGATAATGGAAACAGACACACGAATGGCTTATGGACTTGGTTCAGAATATCAAAACGGTGTATAGTACAATACTTTTTTGGGGCCATCAGGTTGCAGATTTAATTAAAGAAAAAAAATAAAATGAATAATAATAATAATAATAATAAATAGAAAAATAAAAGTTGCAACTTATTTGGTTGGTATGGGTAAATGCATCAGTTTTTATAAATATCCTCTCATTTTTTAGCTAGATGTATACGGTGTATTTATCCCATCTATATACAACCTACATTAAAAGAAAAAAAAAAAAAAAAGTGATTTTTCATTTTTGGGAATCCCTTCCATAGCAGGCCATATATCAGTGGGGCGATTCCGTGCTATGGAATTCCAGTGTTAACGCGTCTGACCAAGTGCAGGCAATGGCGATTTCCCATAGTGCAATGCTCCTGGCTCATAAATAGATCTGAAATACTTCCTCAATCATGTTTTTACGAGCAGAGATGCGCAGGGGGTGCTGACTGGCTAGCTGGAGGGAAAAATAGCAACAGCAGGTGGCCAAAACTGTGCCGAAAATGGGTACGCACATCACTCAACTGCACGGGCTTTGATCTTTCAACTACAATTACATAAACGTCCAGATTAAAAAAAAAAAAATGTTTTAAATTGGAAAAAGTAATTGAACACAAGCGGAAAACTGTGCACAAACACACGGAGGCACTAGTGACACTAATGTGAGGGTTTGCTCCAGAGGCAATAGGCTTATAGACAATGCGATAATTATTAGCGACTAGGAGACTGGAGAGCGGTAATGGCCGGCTGGCGTCTCTACCGTCTGTCCACAAAGGCCGGGGACGAGAATTTAGCAGATCCTGGCTGGCTGAAGCTTATACCCAGTATGTAGGCCTCAGCAGGACTGTGTGTGAGCACATATAGCAGAGCTGTGTGTCTGTGTGTACAGTAGAGATGTGTGTGTATACAGCAGAGCTGTGTGTGTATACAGCAGAGCTGTGTGTGTATACAGCAGAGCTGTGTGTGTATACAGCAGAGCTGTGTGTGTGTACAGCAGAGCTGTGTGTGTACAGTAGAGATGTGTGTGTATACAGCAGAGATGTGTGTGTATACAGCAGAGATGTGTGTGTATACAGCAGAGATGTGTGTATACAGCAGAGATGTGTGTGTATACAGCAGAGCTGTGTGTGTGTACAGCAGAGCTGTGTGTGTATACAGTAGAGATGTGTGTGTATACAGCAGAGATGTGTGTGTATACAGCAGAGCTGTGTGTGTGTACAGTAGAGATGTGTGTGTATACAGCAGAGCTGTGTGTGTGTACAGCAGAGCTGTGTGTGTATACAGTAGAGATGTGTGTGTGTATACAGCAGAGATGTGTGTGTATACAGCAGAGCTGTGTGTGTATACAGCAGAGCTGTGTGTGTGTACAGCAGAGCTGTGTGTGTATACAGTAGAGATGTGTGTGTATACAGCAGAGCTGTGTGTGAGCATATATAGCAGAGCTGTGTGTGTGTGTATATACAGCAGAGCTGTGTGTGTGTGTACAGCAGAGCTGTGTGTGTACAGTAGAGATGTGTGTGTATACAGCAGAGCTGTGTGTGAGCACATATAGCAGAGCTGTGTGTGTGTGTGTGTGTGTATATACAGCAGAGCTGTGTGTGTATACAGCATAGCTGTGTGTGAGCACATATAGCAGGGCTGTGTGTACAGCAGAGCTGTGTGTGTACAGCAGAGCTGTGTGTACAGTAGAGAAGAGTGTGTATACAGCAGAGCTGTGTTTGAGCACATATAGCAGATCTGTGTGTGTGTACAGTAGAGATGTGTGTGTATACAGCAGAGCTGTGTGTGTACAGTAGAGATGTGTGTACAGTAGAGAAGAGTGTGTATACAGCAGAGCTGTGTTTGAGCACATATAGCAGATCTGTGTGTGTATACAGCAGAGCTGTGTGTGTACAGTAGAGATGTGTGTGAGCATATAGCAGAGCTGTGAGTGAATACACAGCAGAGCCGAGTCTGAGCACATATAGCAGAGCTGTGTGTGTATATACAGCAGAACTGAGTCTGAGCACATAGAGCACAGCTGTGTGCGAGTACATGCAGCAGAGCTGAAGGAGCAAGCAACAGCGCTAAATACATGTGTACATAATGTGTGTGCTGCATTATATTATAGGTGTATAATACACGTTGCAGAGAAATACTAACAACAGATCTATCACCTCCTATTCTACCCTAATGCACTAAAATCATTGGTGATGAGCGAGCATGCTCAGATATTGTGTTATCTGAGCATGCTCGAGTCCCCGCGGCTACATGTTTTGCGGCTGTTAAACAGCAGCAACTTATGTGGAGACTGCACAACAATCAGGCAATCCCCACGTATGTTGAGGCTGTCTAACAGCCCCACAACATGCAGCTGTGGGGACTGGAAAATATTACTTGAGCACTCCTGAGCATGCTCAGATAACACGATATCCGAGCATGCTCGCTCATTACTATTACTTATATTGACCCCTCCACTTCTTTACACAAAAAGGATCATTTTAATTAGTAGGACATATGTTTTCCCCGTTTTCTGCTGTCTAAACCTGGCTTGCGCCTTAGGCTACTTTCACACTAGCGTTAACTGCATTACGTCTCAAAACGTCTTTTTTCCGAAAAAACGCATCCAGCAAAAGTTTTTGCTGGATGCGTTTTTTCCCCATAGACTTGTATTGGCGACGGATTGGCATACGTCGTGTACGTTTTACGACGTATGCGTCGGAATTTGGCGACACGTCGTCTCAAAAAAACGTTGATTGTAACGTTTTTTGTCTCCGCCTAAAAAACGTGCCGCGACGCATCCTGCGGCATACGTCGTTGGCTGCAATGGAAGCCTATGAGCGACGGTTGCGTCGGGACACGTCGTACGACGCAATACAGCGCTGCAATACGTTTTTTTACACTGAGCATGCTCAGAAGCAGGATGCTGTTGCCAATTGGCCAGACACCCCCAAATCTATATAAACCTGGCCTGGGCCTTCAACCCCACATATGCCAGCAAGAAGCCTACAGAGAAGAAGCCTGCCAGCAAGACTCCAGACTGCCAGCAAGACCCCAGCCACAGGACTCCAGCCACAGGAGCCAGCCACAGGACTCCAGCCACAGGACTCCAGCCACAGGACTCCAGCCACAGGACTCCAGCCACAGGACTCCAGCCACAGGACTCCAGCCACAGGACTCCAGCCACAAGACTCCAGCCACAAGACTCCAGCCACAAGACTCCAGCCACAAGACTCCAGCCACAAGACTCCAGCCACAAGACTCCAGCCACAAGACTCCAGCCACAAGACTCCAGCCACAAGACTCCAGCCACAAGACTCCAGCCACAAGACTCCAGCCACCATAGAGCCAGTGTGAGTATTGCAATTTTTGTGTGCATCTGTGTGCCTGTGCATTTCTGTGTGTATGAGGTACTACTGACTACAGCAAGAGCTTAAAACCTGAAGAGAACCTGAGGCCTGCCATCGTCCTGCACCAGCCAGTGCCATGCTAGAGTCCAGATCCACCATGATGCCAGCCACTGTGAAGACCTGCAGCTCCAGCCAAAGGATTGTCAGCCATTTGTATGTATGTGAGTGTGTATGCGTCTTCTGATTGGGTTCACCTTTCTGCCTTTGTTGTACATATGTGTATTTGCATAAAGCTTATGTGCGTGCGTGTGTGTGTGTGTGTATTTTTGTATGGCTTTGTGCTTTTGTAAGTAATGTGCCTGCACCTTGCCTTTGCCAATCTTATGCCTGTTCATGTGGGAGGGTATGTGTCCATGTTCAGGATTGCATCAGGATTTGGTCAGGATTTTCCATCAGTATTTGTAAGCCAAAACCAGGAGTGGGTGATAAAAGCAAAAGTGTGCCTGTTTTCCTACTTTCCCTCAAATTGTTACACTCCTGGTTTTGGCTTAAGGTACCTTCACACGAAGCGACGCTGCAGCGATAGCGACAACGATGTTGATCGCTGCAGCGTCGCTGTTTGGTCGCTGGAGAGCTGTCACACAGACCGCTCTCCAGCGATCAACTATGCCGAGGTCCCCTGGTAACCAGGGTAAACATCGGGTAACTAAGCGCAGGGCCGCGCTTAGTAACCCGATGTTTACCCTGGTTACCAGCGTAAAATCTAAAAAAAACAAACAGCACATACTTACATTCACGTCCCCCTGCGTCCACTTCCTGACTGACTGAGCGCCGTACAGTGAGAGCAGAGCGGTGACGTCACCGCTGTGCTGTTTTCACTTTCACTTTGCGGCGCTGAGTCAGAGGAGGAAGCAGACTGCAGGGGACGCAATGTAAGTATGTGCTGTTTGTTTTTTTTACATTTTACGCTAGTAACCAGGGTAAACATCGGGTAACTAAGCGCGGCCCTGCGCTTAGTAACCCGATGTTTACCCTGGTTACCAGTGTAAAATATCGCTGGTATCGTTGCTTTTGCTTTCAAACACAACGATACACAGCGATCGGACGACCAAATAAAGTTCTGGACTTTATTCAGCGACCAGCGACATCACAGCAGGATCCTGATCGCTGCTGCGTGTCAAACGAAACGATATCGCTAGCGAGGACGCTGCAACGTCACGGATTGCTAGCGATATCGTTATAATGTCGTTTCGTGTGAAGGTACCTTTACAAATACTGATGGAAAATCCTGACCAAATCCTGATGCGATCCGGAATGTGGACACATACCATGCATGTTTGTGTGCGTCTTGTTGATTGCATGTGCATTTGTCCAGGCTTTAATTGGTTAATTGCCTTTTTCTGATGTATTGACTGTATAGTGGTCTGTGTAGCATGTGGTTAAAATGTGTTTTTTTTTTTTTGTTTTTTTTTTAATCTGATGTATTTTTTAAAAGTCTAGTGGTCTGCAGCTTGTGGTTTGAATGTGTGTGGTTTTTTTTCTATTTAAAAGTGATTTTATTTTCCTGTTAAAACCATTTGCAGTTGATGTACTTGTATTTAAAATAAAGAGCATTTCAGCTCCTAATTGTGATTTTTTTAAAAAAAAAAGTGAAAAAAAAAGAGAATAATAAAATGTTTTTTTAAAAAATGTCCGTAGTATCATTTCATAAAGGTAAATTTAAAACTGGTGTATGTACCAATGGTTACACATACAATACAGAGTTGGTTGAGGGCTTATTTTTTAATAAAGGTTATACTGTAAAGGTTTTATTTAGGGGGGGGAGGGTGATTTTTTAAAATAAAATGTGGCAAATATATTTTTGCATGGTGGGTTAACATTTCAAAGTGTTATTTTTTGGGACATGGAAATGAATGCTATAACGTGCAACTTTTTTGGGGATGTTTTGGTGTTCACCTGTAATGAACATTTCTGACATCATTTTTGCAGGGTGTTTATCGTTAAACATTACCTAGTTCAGGGGGTGGTCTAACTATAAATCAATTATACATATTACAGATACACCAGGACCGCAGCCACAAATCTTTCAAAGTAAGTTTTGAAGACCCCAAATCTGCTGCTTCAATGTGTAGAGCAGATTGCAAGTGTCTTTGAACTTTTACAGAGACACCAGGACCACAGCCACCGGCTGTCGTCAGCCCAGGACCACAGCCGCCGCCTGTCAGCCCAGGACCACAGCCGCCGCCTGTCAGCCCAGGACCACAGCCGCCGCCTGTCAGCCACTGACCAGCCCACCAGGACCACAGCCACAAATCTTTCAAAGTAAGTTTTGAAGACCCCAAATCTACTGCTTCAATGTGTAGAGCAGATTGCAAGTGTCATTTAACTTACAGAGACACCAGGACCACATCCACCGGCTGTCGTCAGCCCAGGACCACAGCCGCCGGCCTTGCTACCACAACAATGTCCTCTTCTGACAGCCCTCCTCCACAGCAACAGCGTGTATCGGTAAGTTAACACAAAAAAATTTTTTTTATTTTTTTTTTTTTTTAAATTTACATTTTTTTTGATCACTACATGCATAAATTATGTTTCAACAGGAAGCTGAATCAGATGAGGAGCTGTCAGAAGGGGGCGAGACGGGTGGAGAGATGCCAGTGGAGGAGGAACCAAGTGTAAGTAGTGGTGAAACAGTTGTTTCACACATCACACTGCACCATACACAAAACAGATTTTCATACATAACTAAACACAGAAAATATATGCCTACCTAACTGAGAATTTGTTTCCTTTATTTCAGGCTGCTGCTGCTGCTCCTGCTGCTGCCGCTGAAGGTTCTCCCAGACAGTCCCAGAGTCGGCGGACTCGTCGCCGCGGTCGGCCATCAGTGAGTTGTTTTTTTTTGGGAGGGGGATTCTATTGGTACTTTAGTGTTTCAGTGTACTAATTTGTTTGTTTTTCTTCTTTTTTTTGGCACAGGCTACACAGCGTGCTCCCGCAGAAGAGGATGATGATGATGATGATGACGACGACGACATCGACAGCCTCATTGAGGAGGTTCGCGAGCGGGAGCCGCTGTGGAACATGGCTGACCGCAGGCATGCCGATACCGGTGTCACCCGTCGGCTCTGGGACGAAGTGTGTCACAACCTGTTTCCAAGGCGGGAGAGCCTTCATCCTCAGCAGCTGAGCAAACTAGGTAAGTATTCACTTTCCAGTGATGTTTTGAGCTGACTGTAATGTATAGCATTTACCAATTTTTTTTTTTTTCTTCTGATTCTTGTCTTCACAGTTCAAAAGGTTAGGAAGCGGTGGGGGTCACTGAGGGATCGCTTTAAGAGGGAATTCAACATGGAGATGCAGGCCCCGAGTGGCTCTGCAGGAAGGAAGAGGAGCAAATACAAATATGGCCAGGCCCTCTCCTTCCTGAGGCGAACAATGCTGAGCAGACTGTAAGTATTCTACAGCCCACTAATAACCATGTTAACCTGTCTACTTAGTTTGCTTTCAGTCAGGGCTTTTCCATATCAATGTATTAATTTCTTTTGTTTTTTCTTTCACAGCACCTTCTCCAGCCACCGTGCGCCTGCATCTTCCTCTGCGCCCTCTGGAGCGATCCCTCCTGAGTCCGCCACTGAGGGCCACGTCGGTAGGCCCCACACCACTGTCCCCTCCTCTGACCCCTCTGTCCCCTCCTCTGACCCCTCTGTCCCCTCCACTTCATCCGCCCCAAGCAGTGGAGCATTATTGCAGGCTTCATTGCTCGCATCTGATGCTGAACAGATAGCGTTCCCTTTACCCCACCCCTCTGATCCTGCCACCTCGAGACCACCATTAGGTTCGTGGCGTCAGCGACAGAGGGGTCAGGAAAGGAGCTATGCTCCTGAGTTCTTGCACCTGAATGCATCCTTCCAAGGCTCTTTCAAAATTTTGGGAGAGCAAGTGACTGCTGGTTTCAACATGGTGCAATCACGCCTCAGTGAAACAAGCCAGGAAACCAGCAGTCGCTTGGATAGGCTGCATTCAGCTGTAAGTCCCGATCCGGCCAATATCTTTTTTAACTCCATGCTCAGGACCATGGAGAAACTTTCTTTTGAGCAACAGATGCGGGTAATGAATACCTGCCATAATGCTCTACTGCAGGCCATTAACGACCCCCAATCTACCCACACACCTCCCCACACCTCCACTACAATTCCACCCCAGGCCCCATTTCCACCCCAGGCCCCACCAAGGGCCCCATTTCCACCCCAGGCCCCATTTCCACACCATACCCACCATTACCAAACCCAGCCCCAATACCCACACCAGCACCATTACCAAACCCAGCCCCAATCCCCACATCAGCCCCAATCCCCACACCAGCCCCATTACCAAACCCAGTCCCACTACCCAACACAGTCCCAATACCCAACCCAGTCACAATACCCAACCCAGTCCCCATACCCATCCCGGCCCCCAAACCAAATTCATTCCCCACTGTTTTCTTCCTTGCCCAGCTTACCTTCCCCAGTTAGTATTCCCCCTACCCCAACACCACCCCCCTCTGCTCAGCCTCCTGGTTTTACCCCCCCTTCCACTGCACCCCAAACAAGTAGGGTTTCCCCACCTATCGACGTGGTCCAACCTTCCTGCCCCTCCTCCCCTAGTATCTCCACCCCACACTTTGAAAACCTTTAATAATGTTTTGTTATTGTTTGCTAAAATTTTTTTTTTCAAATATTAACAAATTGTTTTCAAAAAAATTGGAAAATAAAAAATATCTTTTTTTGTCAAAAAAAAAAATATTTTTTAAAAAAAACTTAAAATAAAATTTTCTCTGATTTAAATTCTATTCTTTGTGTGTGTGTGGATTTATTAAGGTAATATAATAAAAAAGGTTTAATAAAAACAAACACCAGACATGTGAAAGGTATAACATAATGGTTTTACTAGCAAGAAAACCACGCTTTTGGGTCTTTTTTTTTTTTTTTTTTGGTAGAAACACATTTTTTTACATAAACAAACACATGAGAAACAGGTTACACAATCATGTCTTGCCATGGGATCCGCCCGACAGGTGACACAAAATAATCGGCAAACTGGTCCCTCATCCTTGTAAATGAACCTGTAGAGCGAACCGAGCTGCTGCGGTAGTCCCACAAGGTGGTCTCCAACTCTTCATCATCCAAGGAAACGGGCTCCTTTGAAAGGACAAAGTTGTGGAGCACCACACAGGCTTTAACCACCTCGTCTGTAGTTGTGGTTTTCAGCTTGATAGCCGTCAGCAGAACTCGCCACTTCGCCGTCAATATGCCAAAGGAACACTCCACGACTCTTCGTGCTCTAGTAAGCCGGTAATTAAAGACCCGCTTGGTATGGGTTAAGTTCCGACTACTGTACGGTTTCAGTAGGTGCGGCGACAATTGAAAGGCTTCATCACCTACACAGACATATTCCAGGGCTGGGTCAGTTGTTCCTGGCAGTGGTCTGGCTGGCGGGAAATCGTAGCTCTCTCCATAAAGGCAACGACCCATCGGAGAGTTTTTAAGAACTTGCGAATCGTTGGACCGTCCATATGCTCCGATGTCCACGGCAAGGAACCTGCAGTTGGCATCTGCAATAGCCATAAGGACGATGGAGAAATACTTCTTATAATTATAATACTCCGATCCTGTTCCTGCCGGTTTCGCAATCCTTATATGTTTCCCGTCAACTGCACCCACACAATTAGGGAAATTGCAAATTTGCTGAAACTCTTCAGCACTTCGCAACCAGATTTGCATGGATGGTTGGGGGATATACTCTGGTTGCAAAGTGGTCCAAATAGCCAGACATGTGTCCTTCACTATTCCAGAGATAGTGGAAATGCCCAGCCTGAATTGGTAATGGAGCGAAGTCATAGATTCACCCGTAGCTAGGAAACTGTAAAAAAAAAAAAAAATAGCAAAAATTGCACAGACCAACAAGTTTCAATATGGCACTGTTAATTTCACTGTTTTTTTTTTTTTTTAAAGGACGGGACACACAATCAAACAAGCATGAAACCGGTGTAAATAAAGCAGTGGAATGTCCTCCCAGAAAACCAAAATTACATGCTGCAGAAAATAGTGCGCAGTATGCCAGCGCAGTATTGTCTGCAGCATGTAATGTAACATTAAAAATGACCAATGACAGAAAAAAAATAGAGGCTTACCGCAGGGTCACCATCAGCCGCTCCGCCGGTGTGATGGCAAGCCTCATCCTTGTGTCCTGTCTTCGGATGACATCCTCCATTTTTGCAAGCAAAAAATCAAAATGTTCCATCCTCATCCGCACGTAGTTGTGGAATTTGTGTGGATTGTGCCGCAACTCCAGGTACAGAGTGGACTGGACACCCCGGGTCATCCGTAGTTCATTAATTGGATGAATCCACAGTCGTCTCCGTTGCTGTAGAAGCATCCTACGCCTTTCCGCTGCCGCCTCCTTCTCCCGCACTATGATATCCAGGCGATTCGTCTCAAAGATAACGTCGGTAACCAAACTAGCAATCCTCCCAAGAACACCTTCCATCGCTGCCACAAAACTAAAACCCACAAAGA
Source organism: Ranitomeya variabilis (assembly GCF_051348905.1). NCBI lineage: Eukaryota > Metazoa > Chordata > Amphibia > Anura > Dendrobatidae > Ranitomeya > Ranitomeya variabilis. The sequence continues at coordinate 202,034,499 of NC_135238.1, read as the reverse complement.
TGGGCTGTAAAAACAGTAACTATATAGTTTTCCATATTTTCCAGTAGCCAATCAAATTTGGGATCCTCCCATTTTAAAAACGGATCCGTCGGAAAAACGGATGCAACGGATGGTAAAAACGGATGCAACGTATGCAACGCATCCAGTATTTTAGACGGAAACGTTTAACGGATTTGCGACGTATCCGTCGAAATGCTGTATGCGTGGCATACGTTTGTCTCCGTTTTTCACTTTTTTGACGCATCCGTTTTTTCGGCAAAAAAGACGTTTTGAGACGGTTTGCAGTTAACACTAGTGTGAAAGTAGCCTTATAGTCCGAAAAATAAAGCATCTTAGTTTAGACTGAATGTACAAATTTTCAACAATTTTGTAGGTGGGGGAAAAAAAATCACTTTGGCCTGTGAGATTTATCATAGCTGTTCATGAAGAATGATAAGTCTTATGGGTATGTTCACAAGGAGTTTATTTGGATTCTTCTGACTCCAAAATCAACTCTAAGGGTTTTTTTGGCATGTTTTATGACCCTTTTTTTTTTGCACATGGGAGTGCTTTTTTCTGCTTTTGTTAATTCAGTGATCAAATTTGGAACATTTTTCAAGCAGAAACGCCTCCACATTGCTTCTTTTTCCACGTGGATAAAACAGCACCATGAGCACTATAAGGGTGTTTCAACTTAATCCAAGAGTATTCAATGCGTTTTTTTCATGTGGGTTTTGGAGCAAAATCTGCATCTGCAGTCTGGGCTTCACCAATTTATTAGCTTATTGCACGCTTAAAATTTGCACCAACCTGTTGGCACATTTTTTGGTGTTTGGCGTCACTGTTTAGGCCATGCACTTTACTGCCAAAAACACTGCTGAGCTAAACATATGTGAACGCAGTCTAAAGAAAATGTTCACAAGTAGTTATTTGTTGTGTTTTTTTTTTAAAGGCTTTTTCTGCATTAAAAAAGGCAGACAAACCCCATAAAACCGCAGCAGAAATTCTTCATAATTAGGGTAAGTTCACACAGGGCGTTTTTGCTGCTTTTTTTTCTGCAGCAAAACCTGATCTTCTTGGCAGGAAAGAAGCTGCATCAAAAACGCAGGTTTAGGTGCGTTTTTTTTTTTTCTCTTTGTCCATGCTAATGTCCATGGATTTTCAGCAGCAAAAATGCAGCAAATAATGATACCTGCGTTTTTTTCAACACCCATTCAAGTCAATGGGTGAAAAAATGCAGCAAAAATGCTGAGAGAAGTGACATGCTCTATGTCCAAAAATCGCGGCAAAGCACAAAATGCTGATCACACAAAAAACAATGTGTGTGCATGAGATTTCTGAAATCTCATAGGCTTTGCTGGTATTGTAAAAAGCAGCTGAAAATGAGCAGAAAAAAAGGCTGCAAAAACGCCCTGTGTGAACTTACCCTTATGGTGTGTTATGACCTCCATGGAAAAAAAAAAAACCTGCAGTAAAAAAAGCAAAGAGAATTGTCATGCTGCATTAAAAAAAAAAAAAAAAAAAAAAAAAAAGAATCTAACCAAAAACAAGAAAAAAACGTAGCATGTGAATATTTTAGAAACCCGTTTCTGGAAAATGCTGCCTTTTTTTTCCCCTCCACATGAAATAACCGCAACAATAAATGCAACGTGTGAACAAGGCCCTGGTCCAGGAGAGCCGCTCATAATAAAGGGGTATTCCAAAGTGAACAGCCACTCCATGTTGGGTGCCCCCTACAGGCTAGGAGTGGTACTGGAGGGCTAGCTACGGTTCTGCAGAGTATCCAGTGTGATCGGGCATATATCGCACGGCTCTCCCTAATAATTTATTAGACGGGGCCATGTGATATTCATTATTATTTTGGCTTTCGATATCTAAATGTTTGTTTTTCAGTTTAGAGCGCTCGTGCTCTTTGATATTGGATGGTAATTTTTTTTTTCCCAGCAGAATTGAAACCATGTGCATATAACTCGATTTAATGAATTACAGCGCGATGGAAACTGAGAAGGATCTCGACACAATCCTGATATTTAGCCGATGATTGGCCGTGATTTTGGTAACGGCGTGTAGATTAAGTTCTTAGGTGGAAAGAGGTATAAAGATGTTTTTTATGAATACAGCGCTGGTCCTTTAATGAATCGTCGTCCCTTTATCAATTGTAGATATTTTTGTGACGACAGATTACAAAATACAACAGAAAATCAACTTGATCCACGCTTGCATTGAAGCCTCCCAGTATAATGACAGACCCCTTAACGAAAACAACCTGCAGACCCAATAGTCGTTGAGATCCATCATGTAAAGGATCCTTCCCTGCCAAGAATCCCGTATTAGGAATTCCTAATGCTCATGTGAACCTAGCCTTAGGCTACGCGCCCACGTTGCCGAATGATAGCCGAATTTTCCTGAACAAAACCAGACTCCTTTCGCAGGAAATCTGCTCGCGTTTTTTTTTGCGTATTTTTCCGGAGCGTCCCAATACTATATTATATAGTGGCAAATCCGCAGATTTTCCGCAAAATTTATGAACATGCTGCAGTTTTTTTGCCGCGATGTGTTTTGTTTTTTTTTTGCGGGAAAAAAAAAAGCTTCATGGGCACAAAAATTGCGGAATGCATTCAAATAATGGGTTGTTTAATGTAAGCTTTTTTTAAGCGTTTTTGCAGCGGTAAACCGAGGAAAAAAACGCTAAAAAAAATCCTAAAACTCCAGAACGTGGGCACACAGCCTTACACTGCAACATCATCACCGATATTTTGCTGGGTTTGCTGGGTTTTAAAAGACATTGGGGAAACGCTAGTGTGACGCAAGTCAGAAAGTCACAAGCAAAAGGGGCCGCGATTTGCTGCACGTCCATATGAAGAACACATTAATCATGTCCAATTATAAAAGTAGAAGAAACACGAGTGGCACTCACCACTGTCAAATTATTTTGTGCTTTTTTTTATTCCAAAGTCATATGGGAATACAGTGAGAAGACACACAGATTGGGCTACACCTGTTTCGCATCTAACTACACTTCATCTGGCCCTCGAATAATAATAATCAGTTTCCCTTATAATTCTCACAGATCTCTGGCAAGTACAGGTGGCAGACTTGATTTTTTTTTTTTTTTTGTGCTTTACCGAACTTGCAAAAAAAAAAAAAAAAACGCAGTAAATTGCAAGCAATTTTGCCACAAAGCACATATCGAACAGGGCTGTCGAGTCAGAGTCGTAGCCATTTTGGTGGAGCTGGTGTCATGGAAATTGAGGAGTCGGAGTCAGAGGTTTGGCTTACCGACTCCACAGCCCCGATTATCGAAACCCAACCATGGTCTTGTCGTACCTCCCCTTAAAAACCTAAAAGTGTGGTCTCATTATGTCTTTTCAAGAGTGCACTGCTTCTCTGCCTCCCAACGTACCAGGGGATAGTGTGCTCCTGATGAGTGACGTCCTGAACCAGCAGCAGGGTCAGAACTGTGCGCGCTCACGTGCCGCAAGCCTCTGCGGCATCCGTGGGTGCATGGAGCCATTCAGCCAGCTTCAGAGCAGCGCTCGTATGTTCTATAGCGAACAGCTTGTAAGCACGGAGCTCCTTGCCTAAGATATGCCGCAGAGGTGGCCGGTAACCTAGGCTTCGAGCAATACACTAGACAAACTCTCTGTTCTTGAAAACGAGGAGTAAATTGCAAAGTTGCTTGTTTTTACAAGTATTTTGCTATTTTACCCATTTATGATGATGAGACAAACCCCTTTTAAACAAATTATAATCAATGGCGGTTGAGCAAAATCTTCCACTGCCCATCTGCCTAAATTAAAGAGACAGAAGCTTCGGAATTGCAGATACGGGAAGCTGCCAGCAAGGCGTGTAAATGGAAGGTGGTGATTTACAGGATTGTGATGTCATTTTGTGCAACATTTGTCATATTTGTTTCACATCTGCGCGGCTTTTCCTTTGATAGTACACATAGTGTAGAGGACTATGGCTATCAATGTTACATAAAGCGGACATGCAGCGCTGCGTTCCCTCCCTGCGCTCCTTGCCCTGGGTATCAGCCTGTGGATTAGACTTTGTCGGGAGCCATTTATCAATAGTTCTGTGAATAGGACGCAGCGATCCAGGACGTAATAGCAGCTCCACAAACCGCTGGAGACGGTTTTCTTTTCTTTGTATACTTGTTAGCAGGTAATCGTTGCGGGAACCCTAGATCTTTATATGTCTAGTAACAGGACGTGTTCTGCCATGTAACCTTCATCAGGAGCTCAGGGTAACATACCACTTATACCGGAAGAACAGAACAACCGCTCGTCTGGGTGTAAAATATTTATGTTGTCACAGCTCAAAGGGGTTCCAGTGGGGGGAAAAAAAAAAAAAAAAGATACTTACCTTCCCCATTAATCTTTTCCGACTTCAGCTCTGATGTTCTCAACCAGACCAGGCGTGATGTCATCATGACCACCAGTGACCTGACCGCTGCGGCAGGGTATATTCCCACTAATTACTTACAAAATAAAGAGAAAATTCCCTTCAAATGGGTTTCCCGGATACTGAAATATACCTGACCGCCAGCTGCAGTTGGTTTAAAAATAAACAAAATGTTCTTTACTCACCCTCCCCGGGTCTCCACTATTGCTCCCAGTGTTTATTATTCTCTTGAATAATATGCTCGAGTCCCCGCAGTTGCATGCCTCGCGGCTGTTTGACAGCAGCAACACATGAAGGAATTGCCTAACAAACATATTTGAGCACGCCGAAGACACACTGTTAGCACAGGAGCATGCTGAGATAACACCTTACCAAGGACGTTCGCTCATCACTAGTAGTGATAGGCTTGCTACATCCTTGGTTGTAGTTTGGTTCAGGCACTAAATTTGCGCTGGTAAACAGATGGTAGCTGCATTTCGGTCATCCATAAAGTCACAGGAGGGTTTTCTACATTTCGTCAGGATACGATATAAATGTTGGATTAAGCCCATTGCCATAACCATAATCCCGGCATGTATGAGGATCCATCGTTCTAGCAAAACTCAGTATTGTTGGGAAGAAGGGACGCTGTGCATTACGGGGTACCAGAAGAAAACCCTATTCATGGAGGTGAACTCCGCGTCCTACGTATACACATAAACTGACATTACGGCAATATCAAGCCATGACAACGATGACCCAGCTCCTCCGTCAATGCTGACCCCGCTCCTCCGCCAACGCTGACCCAGCTCCTCCGCCAACGCTGACCCAGCTCCTCCGCCAACGTTGACCCAGCTCCTCCGCCAACGCTGACCCAGTTCCTCCGCCAACGCTGACCCAGCTCCTCCGCCAACGCTGACCCAGCTCCTCCGCCAACGCTGACCCAGCTCCTCCGCCAACGCTGACCCAGCTCCTCCGCCAATGCTGACCCAGCTCCTCCGCCAATGCTGACCCAGCTCCTCCGCCAATGCTGACCCAGCTCCTCCGCCAATGCTGACCCAGCTCCTTCGCCAATGCTGACCCAGCTCCTCCGCCAATGCTGACCCAGCTCCTCTGCCAATGCTGACCCAGCTCCTCCACCAATGCTAACCCCGCTCCTCCGCCAATACTGACCCAGCTCCTCCGCTCCAGATTTTTGTCTTTTTTACAATCACGGTAACTGTTTTATGTATGTAAAACCCACATTTCAGATAACCTGTATTTATACACACTCGCATAATGAGGCATGGACATTTCCCTTTTCATCTTGAGCGCTGCGGTGCCAATAAGATCTAACAGGGCTGAATGGATTCAATAGAAATCATTAGGCCGCTGGCCTGTCTGCACAGATAATTACACTTTTGGCTACAAACATACAGTTTTATTTGCTGCGGGGAATTTGACATTTGTAGCCAAACGACTACATAAAAGCAGCAGTGGTTTAACTCTCCAAGTGCGAGACCGTCCTTAATAATTCCTAGACCATTACTCTTCAGAACTGCGCCCGTGAGGTGGGATGGTGGTCGGGGGACCCCTATCTTGGATACAGGTGCACCCATTAATTCAGCTGGAAGTTATTGGAAACAGTTAACATGTTTGTTGTCAGACATTCCCCTAATAGCTCGGCAGAACTAGTTAGTTTTACTTATAGCAGAAGCCTGTGCAGTGACCGATATAAAGACTACGACACAAATTACCAGACCGAGACTTGTGCGGCCATTGAACCACAAAAGAATGCCGGGGGATTTCAGCTCTAAAGATTACAGAGGTGTAAACGCAGCTCTGGATCATAATGCAGAAATAAATTACAAAATGAAATGTATTACCGGATAAATGGTTGTACAATAAAAAAAAGTTATTTATCCACAGGATCGGTGATGATCTACTGAACGTTGGGGGTCCGACAGCTGGGACGTTAGACACCCAAATACAACTCCATTCATTCTCTATGGGGCTGTCATAAAAATCTGAGCGCAGCCCCACAGGGAATAAATGGCATCGTGGTCGAGCACGGGTGGTCGAGCACGAGCGGTCAAGCACATATCTGCAGGGCTCAGCCCCGGCGCTGATATCACCAGAGGCAAGTACAGGCTGTTTTTGCTTTTATAGTAATTGAGAAGGGAGTAGTCCAAGTAGTGGACAACCCCTTTAAACAAGAAACTATAGGCAATTAGCTCATTGTCTCATAAACAAACATCAATGGGAGAAACTGTGGACACTGTAGGGATAATGTGCCCCTGCTCGGTGTCCATACAAAAAAGGAGAAAAAGAAGCCACTACATAATCCGCACACCACCAATATTATGTATAAACAATGAACAAACTTTATTAGTAACAATTTCTAAAAACAGTTAAAACCAATACAAAAAAGAGAGAGAACTCCCCCAATGGACCTGTTCATAATACAATATACAACATACATGTATGACCAAAGATACTCCACATAACACCGTATATGTATATATATAATAATGTACAACTGGGTAGAACAACCAAACTATAATAAGGATGCGTGTCCCTAAATATGAACAATCCCGGCAGATATTGAGACAAAAAATAGAAGTCCCCTTAGAATAAAATGGACTGCTCATAAGTGAGTACTGCCCTGAATGAACATACACACCAGCCACAGTGCAAAATGCAGTGTGGCTGCAATAAAGATGAAAACAAGGGGTCCCACAACCGTGGAAGCCCCTGGAAGAACAACAGGCAGTACAACACCAAAAAAAGCCAGGGAAAGCCCAGATGATGAAAAAAATATAACCTGAACGGCCAGTGGAAGGAACAGGACCCAAGAGGCGGGAGAACCCAACGCGTATCGCGGTTGCTGGGACCGATTCATCAGGGGAAGACACCTGCTCGGTGTTCATTCACATAAAAGAGCAGCTATATAAAGCACTAGATGGTGGCCCGATTCTAACGCATCGGGTATTCTAGAATATGTATGCCCAGTATATTGCCCAGTGACGTAGTATACAGCACATTGCCACATAGTATATTGCCCAGTGACGTAGTATACAGCACAGAGCCACGTAGTATATTGCCCAGCCACGTAGTATATTGCCCAACCACGTAGTATATTGCCCAGTGACGTAGTATACAGCACAGAGCCACATAGGTTATTGCCCAGTGACATAGTATATTGCCCAGTGACATAGTATATTGCACAGCCACGTAGTATATTGCCCAGCCACGTAGTATATTGCCCAGCCACGTAGTATATTGCCCAGCCACGTAGTATATTGCCCAGTGACGTAGTATACAGCACAGAGCCACATAGTATATTGCCCAGTGACATAGTATATTGCCCAGTGACATAGTATATTGCACAGCCACGTAGTATATTGCCCAGCCACGTAGTATATTGCCCAGCCACGTAGTATATTGCCCAGTGACGTAGTATACAGCACAGAGCCACATAGTATATTGCCCAGTGACATAGTATATTGCCCAGTGACATAGTATATTGCCCAGTGACATAGTATATTGCACAGCCACGTAGTATATTGCCCAGCCACGTAGTATATTGCCCAGCCACGTAGTATATTGCCCAGCCACGTAGTATATTGCCCAGTGACGTAGTATATTGCCCAGTGACGTAGTATACAGCACAGAGCCACATAGTATATTGCCCAGTGACATAGTATATTGCCCAGTGACATAGTATATTGCCCAGTGACATAGTATATTGCACAGCCACGTAGTATATTGCCCAGCCACGTAGTATATTGCCCAGCCACGTAGTATATTGCCCAGCCACGTAGTATATTGCCCAGTGACGTAGTATATTGCCCAGCCACGTAGTATATTGCCCAGCCACGTAGTATATTGCCCAGCCACGTAGTATATTGCCCAGTGACGTAGTATATTGCCCAGCCACGTATGACACAGGTTAAAAATAAAAAATAAACATATACTCACCTTCCGCAGGCGCGTTGTAGCTCTGTCGCCTGTGTGGGGTGCAAGCGGCAGCTTACGGTCCCTGGGTGTGATGACGTCGCGGTCACGTGACTGTGTCGCGGTCACATGACCGTGACGTCACGGCAGGTCCTTGTCGCGCAGGACCTGTGATGACGTCGCGGTCACATGACCGTGTAGCGGTCACATGACCGTGACGTCACGGCAGGTCCTTTCCTCGCAGGCGCACAGGACTTGTGATGACGTCGCGGTCAGATGACCGTGACGTCATTGCAGGTCCTTCTGCCAGACCATCCTTGCCACCGGAACGTGCCGCTTGCATCGCGAGGAGCGGGAAAGGCGGCGTAGGTGAGTATATAATCTTTTTTTTTTTTTTATTATTATTATTTTTAACATTAGATGTTTTTACTATTGACGCTGCATAGGCTGCGTCAATAGTAAAAAACTTGGTCACACAGGGTTAATAGCAGCGGTAACGGAGTGCGTTACCCGCGGCATAACGCGGTCCGTTACCGCCGGCATTAACCCTGTATGAGCGGTGACCAGAGGGGAGTATGCGGGCGCCGGGCAGTGAGTGCGGGGAGTAAGGAGCGGCCATTTTCTTCCGGACTGTGCGCGTCGCTGATTGGTCGTGGCAATGGTTGTGGGCGTTTTGCCACGACCAATCAGCGACTTGGATTCCATGACAGACAGAGGCCGCGACCAATGAATATCCGTGACAGACAGAAGGACAGACAGAAAGACGGAAGTGACCCTTAGACAATTATATAGTAGATGGTCTTCACCGAGTCCTCAAAGGCTCTCTGATCTGACCCTAGGCCAAAAATAAGTAATTGTTAACGGACAGCACGTGGATGGCATCTGCGCCCGCGGCTCCATTTCAATACATTCATTACATGTGTGAATTTGGTCTGTGTATCTGACCAAACTCGGACATGTCTCCGATTATTATTTTTTTTTGCAAACCGATGGTCTGCAAAAGAAAACAGGCATATAAAGAGACCCATCCACCATCATGTGAAATCAAGGATTTTGGCACATATTAATTCTACCTTATAGCAGCCCTTCCTCTAAATTATTTCCTAAATGCGTTATATTTGGCGGCTATGCAATCGTACCGATTGTGTATCAATAAGTGGTGAACAGCGACCTCCAGACGCTTCCATCACTGTCATCATTTAACATCCCCTGACAAGGCGGCGAAACGCTGCTGGGAGACACAGACTAATAGGCAGGCGTTCCATGTCCGTGAGCTTTGCAGAATAATACAAGACGCTGACAACTCACCACTTGTTTTTCTTGCGGATGTAGTCTTTTTCCGAGAGGTTGACTAGATAAATCATCGGCTTGGAGGTCAGGAATAAATATTTATTTAGCACTTCAATCTAGAAGAAAAAGAGGAAATTGAGCCATGTAAGTGTATATATGTGAAGAAATCAAACACCATAAAAACTGTAGGACGTGCGTAAAAGCTGCTGGTATCTATAAATTATCTTATTCGTATGTTCCATAATGTTTTACCATTCAATCATATTTCATCTACTACAGGCCGGTGTCATCCCAGCAGGAGAGGACAAGCCATGGGTATGCATCTGTCCTTACCTCTTCTGTATGCATCATTCCTTATTAATCTAGAATTAGTCACTTTACATGATCTGCTTTGTGTATCTTAGTGATGTTATATTTACGGTATATAATATGTTACACCATAGTCTTCTGCCCATACTGGTAGGGTTTATATTGATGGTGGCCTCTTATTTGCATGATCTCTATATGTGTCGCTTATATTATACCAATAAAGGCTATACATATATATGTGTGTGTGTGTGTGTGTGTGTGTGTGTGTGTGTGTGTGTGTGTGTGTGTGTGTGTGTGTGTGTGTGTGTGTATACACACACACATACACAGGGGTTGGACAAAATAATGGAAACACCTGGAAACATCAGTAAAAGTTAGTTTAATATGGTGTAGGTCCACCTTTTGTGGTGATTACAGCCTCAATTCTCCGAGGTATGGATTCATACAAGGTGTGAATTGTTTCCAAAGGAATTTTAGCCCATTCTGCAGTTAAAACACCCTCCAGGTCTTTGAGCAACGATGGCGGTGGAAATCGACGTCTAACTTGAATCTCTAAAATCGACCATAAATGCTCAATGATGTTGAGGTCTGGGGATTGTGGGGGCCAGATGAGATGCTCAACTTCATTAGAATGTTCCTCGTGCCATGCTTTAACGATTCTAGCTGTATGAATTGGTGCATTATCATCCTGAAAGATGGCTTTCCCCTCCGGAAACAGTGCTTGAACCATTGGATGCACTTGGTCGCCCAAAATGCCTAAATAATCTCAGCTGTAAATTCTTCCATGAAGGGATATCATTGGCCCGGCGAATCTCCACGAAATAGCACCCCAGATCATCACAGAACCTCCGCCATGTTTTATGGTTGGGAGAAGGCAGTCTGGATGGAATGCTTCTTTCGGCTGTCTCCAAACGCACACTCGGCCGGAGGTCGGAAATAGGGTAAACGATGATTCGTCTGAGAATATCACATGTTTCCACTGCTCGAGGGACCAATTCTGAAGGTTTCTACGCCACTCTAAACGCTTGGAAACATTTGTCATTGAGGGCAGTGGTTTTCTAATTGCAGCTCTTCTGTGGAATCCAGATTTGTGCGGCTCCCGACAAACAGTTTTCGTGGAAACTGGGTTCTGTAGGTGTTCATTGAGCTCAGCAGTGATTTTCAGAGCCGTGGTCTTGCGATCCTCTCTCACAATTCGCTTCAGAGTCAGACGGTCTCTCTCAGTCAACTTTGACTTTCGGCCGGACCTGTGCTTTGCTGCGGACGTTTTTCCTTCTCTTTCAAACGCAGTCATTACTTTGGAGACAGTACCTCTTGACAAGCCAAGCATTCGGGCACTTTCTGTTACACTAGCGCCTGCCATACGAGCACCAACAATTTGGCCTCGTTGAAAATCCGAGAGGTCTGCCATTGGTATCAGGTTCTCATCAATGTTCTTACAATTATGCAAAACAAACAGTTAATTTACATACACATATCACGTAACACAGATAATCAACTACAAAACATTACCATATGCCACGGTTTGCATGTTTATCACGTGTTCGAAGATTATGATGCCAAAACGTTAGGTGTTTCCATTATTTTGTCCAACCCCTGTATATATATATAAACGTCGCCCGGCTATGTGGGTCGATTAAACCTACCACATGTTTCACCTTAACAATGGAGTGCTGCCTCTTTTTTGAGTCTATATATATATTTCTTTTTTTATTTTATATTGTTTTGTTTTTACTTTTGTGGGCATATGGCCCCTTTTCTTCACGCTGTTTTTGGTGTTGGGATAAAGGTCTATAATAACGATGAAAGACGACCGAAATAAATTATTTGATCTAAAGTTATCAGCTCCGATGACAGAAGATGGGTAGACTGTCACCGCTGTATGTCACCTGGTGCTGACTTTTGGGATATGGTGTGGGGGTGCTGTTTTATCCAATCATTTTGCAAGAAAATGTTGAGGATCCTAAAGGATGTCTCACAGGCTTCTATCCCAGATACACAGGAGGTCTACTTTTTTTTTGGAACATAATCATCAAGAAAAGGATTTGAAGTGTAGAATAATAGATGTGGTCCCAGTTCAGAGGAAGGGAGGCAATAGGGAGCAAATATTAAAAAAGAAAGAGCTCAAATGGATCTATGAGCTTAAAACACTCAAACCCAAGGGCTTGAATGCAGACTTCAATATATATACGGTGTTTTAGGGGGGATATGTTTGAATTAGTCTTTGTACTGTGTATTTGATACCTTGTTGTTTTTAATTTATATTTCAGTCTTACTCTCTTTGCTCCTCAGAATGTAGTCCCAGAGAAATTTCACCAACTGAGAAGGAGGCGCATGGAGGACGGAAATTTTATAAATTTGTTTTCACTATTACCCCTCTCAAAATAATTTTTTTCAAATTCATTAGTGCACTTTGCTGCTGAACTACTGAATATGTTGTTTTGTATTGGACCTGTCACTTAATCATAATAAAGGATATTTAATAAGTATGGTGGTTACTGGCTTTGAATATGGTATTGAATGATTATGGAAAGAAAGAAAAAGAAAGGTACACCCCATTAAAAAAGTATGCTGGTATCATATAGGTGTTATAACTGCGACTCTTTGGTCCGGAGGGACAACTGAGGAGCAGAATGACCCTATTGACTCACGGGGGCCATATGGTAGATGTGGTCAGCCGTGGGGTCAAGATACATTTTTAGCACCTAAAGCATAACACAGTAAAGATATTATAAGTATGTTATGATAGCAAGTTTAGGTCCGGAGGGACAGTAAAGGAGTTGTACCAATGTTGGCACACGGGGGCTATACGAAAGTTTCTGCCATCCGTGGGGTTAGTATATCTTTAAATATTGGTATTTAGAGCCAGAGACGTACCAACAATAAAAATAATAAAAAACAATATAAATATCACTTATCTATTTGTTGAGGTTCAGTGACAGACCCGCTTTAATTTTGGGATATATATCACAATATCTAAGATAAGATTATTCGGTGGTGACACAGTGGAATGTACTAAGACAAAATGTAGAGTCTCCCCTATTTATAGCAACTAAAATACACTTCAGCGTCAGCGCTGAAGATATGAGACATGGGAGGTGTTCCCAAGTCATTGCGCAGATGCTGGGAAGTAGTACGATGAGGGAGCCACTACCAATATGGCGGCGTTAAGCGCTACTGCGCATGCGCTTTACAGAAATTGCAATACGGAGCTTTCTATTGGTTGTGGGACCTCTCAGTGTTATGATGCGACTCAGACATGCGCAGTAGACGGCGGAAGACGCCGACTTTGAGACAGAAAGTCCTCCATGAGCCTCATATGTAATGTGGGTGAGCAGACAGTCGGAATATTAATATGCAAATGAAATGTCTATAACTAAGAGATTATTTATCTGTAAGATCATTGATGACTGAATAGTAATATTGCGGGAGCAGATGTAAGCTTTAAACTAGACTTTTTATGCACATAGGCACAAAGCACTTTATATTTAAGCACAGGACACAAATATATGATGTATAATGTAAATATTTTATGGACTATGGTAATTATCTATGATGATTGTGAACATTGTAACACTTGTTGAAGCACCTATAAATAATTAGCAGGTATGGTTACTCACTGCTTGATAAAGGCTCAGATTGAGCTGAAACGTCGCCCGGCTATGTGGGTCGATTAAACCTACCACATGTTTCACCTTAACAATGGAGTGCTGCCTCTTTTTTGAGTCTATATATATATTTCTTTTTTTATTTTATATTGTTTTGTTTTTACTTTTGTGGGCATATGGCCCCTTTTCTTCACGCTGTTTTTGGTGTTTGGATAAAGGTCTATAATAACGATGAAAGACGAGCGAAAGAAATTATTTGATCTAAAGTTATCAGCTCCGATGACAGAAGATGGGTAGACTGTCACCGCTGTATGTCACCTGGTGCTGACTTTTGGGATATGGTGTGGGGGTGCTGTTTTATCCAATCATTTTGCAAGAAAATGTTGAGGATCCTAAAGGATGTCTCACAGGCTTCTATCCCAGATACACAGGAGGTCTACTTTTTGGGCCTTCTAGATGAATCTGTGTGACCCCACCATATCCACCCCTCCTCATGGGAAATTTTATTCCTCGTACGTAAAGCAATTGGTGGATGGGAGATAAAAGGGGGGGGGGGCTTAATAGTCTCCTCACCAAATTGCACCTCACCACATGTGCGATCGGCAACATCCCATCCCACCTCCTCCCCACCTCACCACCACTCTTATCCCATCCCTAACCCACCTCTTCAACCTATCACTATCTTCTGGCACCTTCCCTTCTGCTTTCAAACATGCCACAATCACACCTATCCTTAAAACGCCAACCCTCAATCCAACAGCTATGTCCAGCTATTGCCCAATATCGCTGCTCCCATTCGCTTCCAAATTCCTGGAGCAGCACGTCCACTCTGAACTTTCCTCCCACCTCTCATCTAACTTGCTCTTTAACAATCTACAATCTCGTTTCCGCCCCCCCATCACTCCACTGAGACAGCCCTGACCAAAATCACTAACGACCTACTTACAGCCAAAGCTAAAGGACAATACTCTGTACTCCTCCTTCTAGACCTGTCCTCTGCTTTCGACACAGTTGACCACTGCCTCCTACTACAGATCCTCTCCTCCTTTGGCATCAAAGACCTCGCCCTATCCTGGATCTCCTCGTACCTTTCCAACCGCACATTCAGCGTCTCCCACACTATCTCCTCATCCAACCCTCTCTCTGTTGGAGTCCCCCAAGGCTCTGTTCTAGGACCCCTACTCTTCTCAATCTATACACTCAGCCTGGGACAACTCAAAGTCTCATGGATTCCAGTACCACCTTTATGCTGATGACACTCAGATCTATCTTTCAAGCCCAGACGTCACCTCTCTGCTGTCCAGAATCCCGGAGTGACTATCAGGAATATCCTCTCGCTTCCTCAAACTCAATGTGGACAAATCTGAACTCATCATCTTTCCTCCATCTCATAGATCTTCCTTACCTGACCTATCTATCGCAATTAACGACATCACGCTTTCTCCCATACCAGAAGTCCGCTGCCTCGGAGTAACACTTGACTCTGCCCTGTCCTTCAAACCGCACATCCAAGCTCTGTCCACCTCCTGTCACCTCCAGCTCAAAAATATCTCCAGAATCCGTCCTTTCCTCAACCGTCAATCTACTAAAATGCTTGTGCATGCCCTCATCATCTCCCGCCTTGACTACTGCAACATCCTTTTCTGTGGCCTCCCTGCTAACACCCTTGCACCCCTCCAGTCCATCCTTAAGGGTATGTGCACACGTAGAATGGTCCTCTGCGGATAAATCTGCAGGGCAAAAACGCCGCGTTTTTGCTGCAGATTTATCGCGGTTTTTGTGCGGATTTCACTGCGGTTTTACACCTGCGGTTTTCTATTGGAGCAGGTGTAAAACCGCTGCGGAATCCGCAGAAAGAAGTGACGTGCTGCGAAATGTAAACAGTTTCCACGCGTTTTTTTTTCCGCAGCATGGGCACAGCGTTTTCTATTTCCCACAGGTTTACATTGTAATGTAAACTCATGGGAAACTGCTGCGGACCTGCAGCTGCGGAAACGCTGCGGATCGGCAGCAAAATCAGCATCGTGTGCACATAGCCTAACTCTGCCGCCCGACTAATTCATCTCTCTCCTCGCTACTCCTCCGCTTCCCTGCTCTGCAAATTTCTTCACTGGCTCCTATTCCCTCAGCAGATCCAGTTCAAATTACGAATACTGACCTACAAAGCCATCCATAACCTGTCTCCTCCATATATCTCTGAACTAATCTCCCGATATCTTCCCTCACGTAATCTCCGGTCCTCCCAAGACCTCCTTCTCTCCTCCACACTTATTCGCTCCTCACCCAACCGCCTCCAAGACTTCTCCCGAATATCCCCCATCCTCTGGAATTTTTTGGCCCAACACGTCCGGCTATCAACCACATTCAGATCCTTCAGACGGAACCTGATAAGCCCACCTCTTCAGGAAAGCCTACAGCCTGCACTGACCCCGCTGCCTCCTCATCATTACTGGAGATACTGCCTCACCAACACCGGAGCTCCTGCAACCCTCAACCTATTGTCTCCTTCCCCACCATCCTGAAGAATGTAAGCCAGCAAGGGCAGGGTCCTCGCCCCTATCAGTCTGTCATTGTAAGTTTGTTTACTGTAAGTGATATCTGTAATTTGTATGTAACCCCTTCTCATGTACAGCACCATGGAAGCAATGGTGCTATATAAATAATAATAATAATAATAATAATAATAATAATAATAATAATAATAATAATAATAAACATCCGTTTCCAACCCAATGGGGAAAAAATAAAATAAAAATCGGTAAATGAAGTCACATTATAAGAGAACTAAGACTCATCTAGAGTGGTGTTCTCTCGTGCTGGAGTCAGACACACCGGATTTAAGGAAAAGGTTAATGCCTCAATTAATCCGGTGCGTTTGAAAAGTGGCGAACTCCACGCTAGAAATCTTAGTCAAGTCAATATTTTTGGGATAAGGAACGACACAGCTTGTCATGAATTAGACAAACTGTGGCATCACGTCCTCATCCCAGCTTCATTCATTTAGGCAAAACTAGTGTGAAAATGCTGAAAGACGCAACATTTTTACACAATCTCGAGTTGCGCAAAAACTTTGTGACTTATCAAAGTGTTTTAAGCAGAGCTGTGGAGTCAGAGTTACAGCCCATTTTGTTGAAGTCGGAGTCATGGAGTCGGAGTCCATTTTGATGGAGTCGGAGTCATGGAAATTGAGGAGTCGGAGCCCATTTTGGTGAAGTTGGAGTCATGAAGTTGGAGTAAATTTTGATGGAGTCGGAGTCCATTTTGATGGAGTCGGAGTGCATTTTGATGGAGTCGGAGTGCATTTTGATGGAGTCGGAGTGCATTTTGATGGAGTCGGAGTCCTTTTTGATGGAGTCGGAGTCCTTTTTGATGGAGTCGGAGTCCTTTTTGATGGAGTCGGAGTCCTTTTTGATGGAGTCGGAGTCCTTTTTGATGGAGTCGGAGTCCTTTTTGATGGAGTCGGAGTCCTTTTTGATGGAGTCGGAGTCCTTTTTGATGGAGTCGGAGTCCTTTTTGATGGAGTCGGAGTCCTTTTTGATGGAGTCGGAGTCCTTTTTGATGGAGTCGGAGTCCTTTTTGATGGAGTCGGAGTCCTTTTTGATGGAGTCGGAGTCCTTTTTGATGGAGTCGGAGTCCATTATGATGGAGTCGGAGTCCATTATGATGGAGTCGGAGTCATGGAAATTGAGGAGTCGGAGCCCATTTTGATGAAGTCGGAGTCAATTTTGATGGAGATGGGGGTTTGCCTTACAGACTCCACAGTCCTGGTTTTAAACAAAGATATCTGGCCATAGTGTTTAAAAACAAGGGTTGCCTGCAGAAGATCTCTAAGGTTAGGAAGCGTGGTGGGCCTCACCTCTGGCTGATTGTCCTCGTGGTGTCCTATCTGAACTTAAGACTGTGCTGGGATGTGGGATTTATGAGCTGCAACTGTGTATTCCGCTAACTGTGTAATCACTTACGCACTGGATACGGTGACAAATAATTGGCATCAATGATGTTGCATTTATTTAAAAAGGCTGAAAGAAACGATTAATGTTCTGTTTGTTTTACGAACCAAGAGTTCTCATTTTCTGAGTTTACTTGTGTTTTGTTGTATTTTATCCTTAAAGAGGTTGTCCCCTACTTTTAAATTGATGGCCTATCCTTAGGATAGGTCCGACACCCAGCAACCCCCCCCCCCCCCCCCCCCCCGCCGCCGATTAATTGCTGCATTTTACAGAACCACCAAAAGCGATGAGACATCA
Organism: Ranitomeya variabilis; assembly: GCF_051348905.1. NCBI lineage: Eukaryota > Metazoa > Chordata > Amphibia > Anura > Dendrobatidae > Ranitomeya > Ranitomeya variabilis. The sequence continues at coordinate 202,016,744 of NC_135238.1, read as the reverse complement.
GAAATCTCATGCCCACACATTGGTTTATTTTCCTGACTGATTTGGAAAACGTCTGCGGTTTTGCAAACTGCAGAATGTCACCTCTTTCAGCGTTTGTTTCAGCATTTTTTCACCCATAGGAAACAATGGGTAAGTGCAAAAACCTAAGGAAGTTAAATCAGGCTTTTTTGGGGGGGAGCCACTAAGCTTTATCAACATGCACAAGAGACGACAGCAAGAAAAATGCACCAAAAAAACTGCTTTTTGTAAGCAGCTTCTTTGCTGCCAAGAAAGTAGGTTCTGCCTGTATGAAAAAAATGTGTGAACGTTTTATTGCTATGTAATCTAACAGCAGCATAATGTAGAGGCACAGACCCTGATTCCAGTGATATATCACTTAGTTTACTGGGTGCAGCAATTGTGAAAGAATCACAGTTTTCTCTGCTGCAGATCTAGCAGTGCTCAGAATGCTGAGCCCTGTATAACCCCGCCCACACACCACTGATTGGCAGTTTTCTATGTAGACTGTATATGAACCGCTGCTAATCAGTGTTGTGGGCGCAGGTTGAACCAGGAGACTCCTGAGTTCTTCAGTGATAATCTCCTGCTGTTAAAACACTGTTTGTATTAAGCTATCAAAACACAGAATAGTAAGTGACACATCGCTGGAATCAGGGTCTCCATCTTACATCATACTGCTCTCAAATTACATAAAAACCTGCTGATATATTCCATTTAAAACCATCACAGTGGCTCATGCGGTTTCATGAATCCGACGTATTTTAAAACTGATCAGTCTAACTTTACACCATCTATTTGTTGGCGTGCTTTCTGCCAGAAACTTGCACCAAAACTCAGGAGTATTTTTTGGCGACGCATTTTTTCCCCCACTCTATCTGCAGAAAAACCACTTGTCAGACAAGGCACAGAAAATGTTTAAAAAACAAAGGAAACCATTCATTATCGCATTAGTGCCTTTTCAGCTGATTCACAATGGTGACGATTTCAAAAGTCACACAAGTTTGGCACGAATGTACGTCAATCCTTGGCTGGAGTGATTTTATATACATCTGAATTTTTCTGTGCAAATTTTTAAATCATTCTAACGAAACATGTGATTTTTTTTCCCCACTAAATTCAAGAACATTTTTTTTTATATTTTGCACAAAAATCATGAACGACGTGCATCATTTTGAAGAATTTGGTACAAAAACCATCAACCATTACAATAAAAAAATAAAAAGACTTAAAAAAAAAAAAAAAATGTAAATGACAAATTAGGGCCCAAAGCGCAAGTCAAGAAAGGCAAACTTTGGGTTCAAATTATGCAAGAATTCGGATACAGTTAGCATGATAAAAACATTTAAAAAAAAAAAATTCTGCTGGGACCCTTCTGGCTTTTGAAGGCAGCACATGGCCGGTTAGATGCTTTGCCATTACAGCAATGTGTGAATATATCTATAAACCAACGTATGAAAAAGAGTGCACAAAAAGTCTCAAAATATTAAATTTATGTAAAAAAAAAAAAAAAAAAAGTTTTTTTTTAAATAAAAAAGGACAGAAATGTGCAAAAACAGAATGTTCCTAGGGTGCTAATAGTCACATGTACAAGGTATGAAATATACAGAGAAGAGACAAATTGTAAGTAGGTTAAAAAAAAACCCCATCACTAAAATAGTACCCCAAATCAAAAAGCAAGTGCCATGGCTGAAACTAAGGGTACCGTCACACAGTGAAATTTCCATCGCTGCGACGGCACGATCCGTGACGTCGCAGCGTCGTATGAATATCGCTCCAGCGTCGTAGACTGCGGTCACACTTTGCAATCACGGCGCTGGAGCGATGCCAAAGTCCCCGGGTAACCAGGGTAAACATCGGGTTACTAAGCGCAGGGCCGCGCTTAGTAACCCGATGTTTACCCTGGTTACCAGCGTTAACGTAAAAAAAACAAACAGTACATACTTACATTCCGGTGTCTGTCCCCGGCGTTCTGCTTCTCTCCACTGTGTAAGCGCCATAGCCGGAAAGCAGAGCGGTGACGTCACCGCTGTGCTCGCTTTCCGGCCGGCAGGCGCTCACACAGTGCAGAGAAGCTGAGACGCCGGGGACAGACACCGGAATGTGAGTATGTACTGTTTGTTTTTTTTACGTTTACGCTTGTAACCAGGGTAAACATCGGGTTACTAAGCGCGGCCCTGCGCTTAGTTACCCGATGTTTACCCTGGTTACAAGCGAACACATCGCTGGATCGCTGTCACACACAACGATCCAGCGATGTCAGCGGGTGATCAAGCGACGAAAGAAAGTTCCAAACGATGTGCTACGACATACGATTCTCAGCAGGGTCCCTGATCGCTGCTGCGTGTCAGACACTGCGATATCGTAACGATATCGCTAGAACGTCACGAATCGTACCGTCGTAGCGATGGAAATTTCACTGTGTGACGGTACCCTAAATCATTTAGTGAGCAAAACGTCAATATTTACAAACAAAGATGGTATGCTGATAAAAAGGGGGGTACATGTGTCCTGGTCCACCAGCCCCAACGCACGTTTCACCCAGAGGCTTCATCAGGGGGCGTCAATGTGTGAATATAGCCTAAAAGCTCTGACTGTGTGAGAACAGCTATACCCAGTAATGTAAGTGATACATCGCTGGATTCAGCTTCTCTTTTCCTAGATTACGCAGCAAAAACCTGCTTTAAATATTGGATTATTTGGAAATGTGATACATCTAATAATAACCACATCTGATGCAAAACAGTAGTAAGATGCATAAATAATGCTAATAAGGTTCATGAAATATTTATACAAAAAAATAAATAAATCAAACATGTGATTTTCCTTTTCCTAAGGATTCAACCATATCAATTGGTGAAAGTAGCAGCCGTAGCTGAAGAACGAGCAGTAACCATAATGATGCTATACTTCTGCCCGATCCACTCCAGCATTTATGTAAGCCTTGGATACAGCAGAGCCGACAATGCCTCCGTGACAGGAGCAGACGTTACCACAATGCTCCTCCGCCCCGGGCGTGCGGTGAATGTATATTCTAATTGTACATGCTTTTACTTATGGTAATTGGTATAAATGAATATGTATGATGTGGTGACATCCCATAATAAGTGAAAAACGCGGCACAATATCAACAATGTTCAGCATAATCACCCCGATCAGAGGCCCTTTCAGCCTCAAAAAGCGTTTAGCATGGAAACTGCTTCATAAGACAAATTAAAAGGACGGAGTCAAAATATCAGTAGTAAATCTCCAGGATATCAGATGGATGACATTTAAGATTTTACCTTTATTTTTTTTCCCCATGATGGATCTCACTATTATCTTGGCTCGTCTTAACCCTCCTGGTTATGTATAAATCGACAACTGGGCGTCACCATTATTCTTGTCAAAAGCAGGGCTGTGGGGTCGGAGTCAGAGTCGGAGCCCATTTTGGTGGAGTCGGTGTCATGGAAATTGAGGAGTCGGAGGTTTGGCTTACCCACTTCAGATCCTTGTCAGGGCTGTGGGGTCGGAGTCAGAGTCGGAGCCCATTTTGGTGGAGTCGGAGTCATGGAAATTGAGGAGTCGGAGGTTTGGCTTACCCACTTCACATTCTTGTCAGGGCTGTAGAGTCGGAGTTGTGGAGTCGGAGCCCATTTTGGTGGAGTCGGAGTCATGGAAATTGAGGAGTCGGAGTCACAGGTTTGGCTTACCGACTCCACAGCCCTGGTCAAAAGGGAACGTACCTTCGAAGTTGAGTCTCTGGTCAGTGCAGAGAGAGCGTGAAATGACACAACATAGTACTAAGAATGGTAACACCCAGCGGTGAGTTTATGCAGATATTTCCAGAGGGATGGCATAAAGTGCTAAGAGAAGAATTGGTATTGTTTAGGGGTAATGCACGTACTGAAAGACATGAAAAAATAGCGGACCAGTCCTCTACAAATATTGCCGCTCAAGTCCCGAATGGGGGACAACATGTATTAAGCACTAACAAGGTACATGAGACTGTTTGTCTTAAAGGGGTTGATCCAGTCACCGCATAATGTTGACCTATTGACATGGTAGGTCATAAATATCAGATCGGTGGGGGTCCAGCACCAACGACCCCCACAGATCAGTTGCTATTTGTTCCGGGAGTAGCTGGATGTAAACATTTTGAAAGGAGCTGCAAAGCGCAGTGTAGAGGCTGCTGCCTGGCGCCGGAGAACAGCTACTATGAAAAGTATCGGGAGCCGATCTGCAGCACCTATCAATGGCCAATACTTAATGAATGGTGCGGTGCTTTTCAGCTTTGTTCGAAGTGTTTCTTTCCGATGGCCACTGATAGAGCTGATCTGTGGCTGTACCGCTTGTCACACCCCACCGATCCAATATCATAGACCTATCCTATGGATATATGCTGTGGCCGGACAACCCCTTTAAATACAGAAGCCATTAGATTGCCTGCTTAAGAAGCCAGGAGGTTAATATTGTACATGATAATTGAGCCAGCAAAAGGTCTGAGGTGTAAACTACCCTGATGGCCACTTCCCAACAACATAGAATGAATGGATATACAAGAGGCAACTGCGTAAGCTGAAGCTTCCTTATGTATACTGATATAAAAAAATATATATAACAAATAAAAACACACCGAAAAAAATCCTCCTATGTCAAACTGAGAAATGTATACAGAAGAATATCATCTCTGTGTTCCAGGTGATCAGCTGTAATCCTCCTCCTGCTCACTATCCTGACTGTAAGACAACTGGCTGCAGCAGGAGCCTCTCCCCACTGCTCCTCCCCCCATCTACATGCACCAATGGCTGCAATCTTTGCTTTAGCTATATACTATTTCCCCTCTTTTCTTTGTATAAAAAATAAAATAAAAAAAATATATGGCATCGCTGCCTAAGTCAAAGTATGATCTATTATTCGAGCACGCCAAAGATACTGTATAAGCACATGAGCATGCTCAGATAACACCTTATCCCAGCACAGTCGCTCATCACTATTTGTGTGGCCAAGAAACAAAATGAGCGCTTCTCACAATAATAATAAACATCAACGTAATACTAAAAACGGATACTGTACCTCCTTGTCATTCCAGTCATGGTAGTAGCGGACATGATTCTTTTCTTCTACTACCCAGGATTTGACTTTACACATTATGTCCTAAGGAAAATTAATAGAGGAAAAAAAGAAAAACAAAATCATTAAAATGAATGACAAGCTGGAATCTCAGCATGAAACCACAGACACAATCATTTATCTCAAAAAGTTATTGCTTGGTCAAGTATTTACTCTGCCCATAGAAATGAAGCAGAAAAAGAAGAAAAAAAAACTATAGATCTTCTGCGGAAGAAAAACTTGTAACTTTTCAGATTTTCTGGGAACGTTCAGCTTACAATCCAATGTAATTGAAAGGACCGGATAACCCAAAAGCATCAAAGTTGTTGTATTAAATAATAATGGTAATGGAAAAGGAGGTTAAAAAAATAATAACATTTAAAAAGATTGGACATTTATCTCACCAAACTGCATCAATGTATGGACAATAATCCTTAGAACATTTATTTGTTTGTCATCACATTTTTTCAGCTATTTCTGAAAATAGCTTTATACCATGTTTGGGGTATAAGCCGGGAAACTGATCTACATGTCAGATGTGTCCGTGGGCTACGATGGACTAAAAATACTTACCGTATATACAGTTATGGCCAAAAGTGATGGCACCCTTGAAGCTTTTCCAGAACATGAAGTATTTCTCCCACAAAATGATTGCAATTACTCATGTTTTGTTGTACACGTTTATTTCCTTTGTGTGCTTTGGAACACCACATAAAAAGAAAAAAATTCACACAAAACCTCAAAAATTGGCCGGTCAAAATTGTTGGCATCCTCAACTAAATATTTGGTTGCACACTCTTTGGAATAAATAATTGCTATCAGTCGCTTGCTATAACCATCAACAAGCTTCTTACACCTCTCTGGTGGGATTTCGGACCACTCTTCTTTTGTACTCTGCTCCAGGTCTCCTATTTGAAGGCGCCTTCTCCCAACAGCAATTTTAAGATCCCTCCACAGGTGTTCAATGTGATTTAGATCCAGACTCATTGATGGCCAATTCAGAAATTATTTGCACTTTGTTTCCATCCATTTCTGGGTGCATTTTGGAAGTATATTTGGGATCGTTGTCCTGCTGGAAGACCCAAGACCTAGGACACAAACCCAGTTTTCTGACACTGGGCACTATATTGCGACCCAAAATCCATTGATAATCTTCAGATTTCATAATGTCTTGCACACAGTCAAGGCACCCAGTGCCATAGGCAGCAATACAACCCCAAAACATCTTTGAACCTCCACCACCTTTGACTGTAGGTATGGTGTTCTTTTCTTTGTAGGCCTCATTCAGTTTTCAGTAAACAGTAAAATGATGTGCTCATTCAGTTTTCAGTAAACAGTAAAATGATGTACTTTACTGAAGAGTTTTATCTCTGTCTTATCTGTCCACAAGACGCTTTCCCAGAAGGATTTTGGCTTAGTCACGTACATTTTGGCAAACTGCAGTCTAGCTTTTTTTTTATGTTTCAGTGTCAGCAGTGGGATCCTCCGTGGCCTCCTGCCATAGCATTTCATTAAAATGTCACCATCTGGACCAACCTGAATTGCAACCTTTCATCAATTTTTCTCTGCCGTTCACGCCCTGGGAGATTAGCTACAGTGTCATGGGATGTAAAGGCTTCTTGATTCTGTTGTGCACTGTAGACAAAAACATCAAGATCTCTGGAGATGGACTTGTTACCTTGAGATTGTTGATATTTTTTAACAATTTTGGTTCTCAAGTCCTCAGACAGTTCTCTTCTCCTCTTTCTGTTTTCCATGCATAGTGTGGCACACACAGACACACAATGCAGAGATTGAGTCAACTTATTCCCTTTGTATCTGGTTTCAGGTGTGATTTTCAAATTGCTCACACCTGTTACTTGCCAAAGGAAACTTGGGACATGCATCAAATGCTTAAAACAGAGCTGTTTACCCAAATTTTTGGAAAGGTGCCAACAATTTTGTCAGGCCCATGTTTGGGGTTTTGTGTGAAATTAAGTCCAATTTGCCTTTTTTTCTGTGTTTTTTTTTTCTGTCGTTCAAATACAAAGCAAATAAACATGAGTATAACAAAACATGTGTAATGGCAATTTTCTTGGAGAAATACCTAAAATTGCAGCATTAGTAGAACTATAAAGTGCAGCACAAGTTCTGCTGTAATACATTCAGCCATCAGTGGTTTGTTTTGGAGCCCACACTCTTATAACTGTATTAAAAACAGAGCTAACATGGCATTTAAACAAGCACATGGCTCAGGAAAGCGAGCAGTGATTAGGAAGGAGGCTTGATCTGGGAGAAGTCAATGCTGCAGGGTGGATATGCTGCATGGTGGTCGACGGCCATCTTAATGTGGCTGCCCTCGTCGGATCTAGGGTGGAGATTTTGTAAGAGTTATAACAGCAACCTTTCAGGAGCTGAGAGGAAGGAAATGAGCGACTAACTGCTGTACAAAAATTAATGGCTTAGAGAGAAGTGTCAGGGATGTTAGGAGTTATCCCCTCTTCTGGAAGGTAACTTCTGAGCACTCTCGGCCATGGTTTGGGCAGGCACTAGTGGCCAAGCTCCATGGAAATCATTTGTACACTATGTAATATACAAGTGGTCATTGAGGTAGAATGACAGCAGTATGAAAAAGCAAGTCATTTGCAAACTTGCTTACTTTCATGCCGTCTAATTAAAGCAATTTAATAACTTGAAATTTACGTCCTTTATGTTTGGGGCAAATGCAAACCAAAGACAAAGGGAACAGAGCTTCTGTTTTTATTCTTGAAAAACGTTTCAGAGGACTTATTACCCATCTATTCTGATTAGTACTAATGGGCGAACCCCTGGAAGTAAATGGCCAACATAACAGTTAAAAAAAAGTTTAGTTCGGGTACCAGAACAGTAGCCAAACCCAAATGCCATTCAGATGAATGGGGGACCTTAACATCTGTTGTTAGCCACGCTGTCATCTGAATGACACTGCCTCTGATCGGCAGTAAGATCATTACCGCTGGTCAGAGAGCTGCGGTTCCCACGCTGTCAGATGACAGCATGAGCCAGCAGCTGTGACCGAAGAAAAAAAAATGTACCTCAGGTCACAGAGGCGTCTGCTGATGAGAGAGTACTACTCCCATCAGCCTACACCTGTTGAAGCTTTTACAGAGAGAGTAGGGGTAGCTTATGGGAGCATTCACGAACCACCGTCTGCGCTATAAATAAATTAAAAAAAAAATGACGTTGGGTCCTTCTACTTTTGATAACTATCATGGCAAAACTGACATCTGAAGGCTGCAACCCTCAGCTGTCAGCTTAATCATAGCTGATTATCAACAATAGAGTGGTCCCCACACTGTTTTTTTTTTTTTTTTTTTTACATTTAAATAAATAATAATAAAAAAAACAACAGTGTGGGGTGCCCCCATTTTTGACAACCAGCCAAACTAAAGAAGGAAGCTGGGGGGGCTGGTATTCTCAGGCTAGTAAGGGGCCATGGATATTGCGCCCCCCTCCCGCCTAGAAATAGCAGCCCGCAGCCGCCCCCCAAAAAGGTACATCTAACACATGCGCCCATTTTGGAGCTTTGCCCGGCTCTTCCCACTTGCCCTATGGCGATGGCAACTGGGGTTCATATTTGTGGGGTTGATGTCACCTTTGCATATTCAAGGGACATTAAGCCCAGCAGTTTGTAATGGAGAGGAGTCTGACCGACGGTAATAATCTTACGGCAGACTAGAGCCGCCGGTGTTTCTCGCGCTGTCATGCAGATGACAGTGTGGGAAACACCTGATGTTTGGTGTGCCGAACCTGAACAGTAACACGGACTTCCTGGAGACGTCAGTGTGAGGGGTCAATGCCCGAGCAGTAGGTGTACGGTACGGACTCTAAACTTTACTGTTTGGGTTCGCCCATCTCTACCGATTACCAAATCTGCCTAACTATTATGGACGGACAGAAGCACAGTATTTATAAGGGTATGTTTCCACGTGGTGTATTTGCATCGGAATGGACGTCCAATCCGCAGCGGCCAGATGTTACATCCTAGTGGAGGGGATTTTATGAAATCCCATCTCCACTATGCGTACAAAGACGCAGGTGGCAAACCTGCGTATACGCACATGCGGCGCGTCTTTATAGACTGCAGCATGTCTATTTATCTTGCGGAGATGCTCAGTAATGTAATGGTGGCAGCTAGGAAGGTCCGGGGGACTTGACGTGAATTTTTTGGTGGAGTAAACTAAAAAAAAAAAAAAAAAAACAAAGACAAAGACAATAAATAAAGCATAATAAAAAATGTGAGAAAGGTTTTCCTGTATCCTAATTATTATCGTGAAAACCAGAATCAGAAAAATGGCCGTTGAGGACGGTTCCAGCGCACAATAAGGTGGGCAGTGTTACACAAAATCCTAAATGGCTGCGATGGCGAGGTGGCATGCTTCAAAGAGTCCTGCAAGCAATAAACAAACACCTATTAACACAGACGGCAACGAGAATGTGGACAATGAAGGGAGACCTTCAATCAAAAGCCAAAGCAAGAGATACAGAGATGATTGTTGGCAAGGGGAGAGCTCGGAAATGATAGCCGCTGTGCCAAGCATCCCTTTATATAAGCTGCACCCCCACCTCTACTTTTTTTTTTTTGCCAAAAATTGTTTGCCTGCCTCCTTCCGCCACCCCGCCTGTAAATACCGAGCCGTGCCAATGCCTCCATTACACAATGGCAAGAGGTTTGCTCTGCTGACCCCAAACCAGCTGCATTCAGGCTCGGAACATCTTTCTCGGCAGGAAACCTAAAGGCTTTCTAGCTCGTAGGCTAGTGTGCATTCAGGAGTAGTAACTGCAGGAAAAGCCCAATGTGCTTTGTTTCAGTGGCCTTTCTTCACAAAAAGATTAATCGTCTGTGAAATGGAAACTGCAAACAGCAAGTGACACAAAGTGATCCCTCCGAGCCTTCCCTGATCAGTTTTGCCGTTGTATATCTCAAAGCCGCATGTGGTTAGGTCCTCGGAACAAGCAGGTGTTAATCAAAAAGTCTGCTCCGAGGGGTCAAGCTTGCCCCCTAAGAAAAAAAAAATGCATATTTTAAAGAGCGGAGGTGAGCTTTGTTTATGGATAAATCATAATCTAAATGTTCTACTATATTGGGGGGGGGGGATCAAACGGCACAAATAAAAAAATTTAAAAAAATTATGGATTTATTCTAAAATATACAAAAAAAATATGTGTATTCTATAAATACTATTTTTTTTTTCTTACTGAAGATTTTGCCTTCTGCCACATCAGAAAAAAAGATGAAAAAAAAAAAAAACGCAGAATAAAAGAAAAGTTCCAATAGCATAGCTAATTTGCTACACCCCGGGAACGGGGGCTCCCCACGGATTTTAACAAGTAAGGGGGATTGCTAAAACTTTTTTAATGAAATCCAACACGTTCTACCTAAAAGAATAATCACTTTTTACTCTCGCCGTTGCAAATTTTCACTCGCAAAAATGTTTTAAAAGTGGCTAATGTAACACCGTTTCCTACGAGGAGAAGATCAAAGTGCTATATTACAAATGCATTATGATTAAAAAAGCACTGTGCAGCCCGGCTATTAAATGTTCTTTAAACCCTAAAAGGCTTCCCATAGATCTCCCTTGGCACTGCATATACAACCTTTGACAAGTAATGTAGACCATTTTTTATTCATTGCCTAAAATTGTAGGCAATTATGTGCGTCACACTGGCCACCTGCAAACTCTGAATGCCTACTCCGGTTGTCAGTGCTAGGAAGGGAAAAAAAAAAAACCCTAATGTCGCAGGGGATTAATCTATGGCGAGAGTCCTCTTTAATAGCTTCAGCAGGTGAAATGGCCCAGCTGGTTACTGCGATGAGTGGCCGGGAGCAGCTTATGTGCAGACATGCAACAAGACTTCACATACGAAGGGGAAGAAAAGAAAAACTAAACAAAAAATAAAAAAAATAAAAAAGTCACATGCACGGAAATATGTCAACATTTGCTGCTAGAAAAAAACTGGAATCAATTTGTAACCAGCACATGGCAGGTTAAGTCATTAGTGCTTAAAATATATTTCATTACTTTAACATCCCCATTAAGGATTGTTCACACGTTGCAGATGCAATGCTTTTTTTTAATTATTATTATTATTTTTTTTTTTACAGGCAATCATGATTTTACAATACAGCGTCAAAAAGCATTGCGCTTCTTCCCTAATTGTGGGGGAGGGGGGGAAAAACGGCAAAGAGGCCTAATGATCATGTCTTACGTGTAGCTGACGTGTACTAGATAAGTGAGCATTAGATTAAAGGGGCTGTCTGGGTTGAGAATAAGCTATATCCTATGCACAGAATAGGTGACAACTTGCCGATTGGTGGAGGTTCGACCGCTAGGACCCGCACCGATTAACAGGATGGGAACTATTGTTCTCTGTTAGTCTACGTTCACATTTGCGGTCGGCGCCGCAGCGTCGGGCGCCGCAGCGTCGCCACATGCGTCATGCGCCCCTATATTTAACATGGGGGCGCATGGACATGCGTCGCACTTGCGTTTTGCGCCGCATGCGTCCCTGCGGCGCACGCATCCGGGCGCATTGGACGCAGCAAGTTGCATTTTTGCTGCGTCCAAAATCAATCAAAAAAAAAGGACACATGCGGCGCAAAACGCAGCGTTGTGCATGCGTTTTGCTGCGTTTTTGTTTGCTTTGTGCGTTGCGGCGCCGACGCTGCGGCGCACAACGCAAATGTGAACGTAGCCTTAGAATGAAGGGGCAGAGTGCGCGCTCGCGCGCTGCTCCATTCATTCCCCCATGGGAAAAGGCTGAACGTAGCTCCCCATAGGGAATGAACGAAATGGCGGTCTGGTGTCCGACCTGCTGCTCTAGTTTGTAACAGGGATTTGAGATCCTCGATCTGCCGATCGGTGCGGGTCCCAGAGATTGGATTCTCACAATCTGAAAGTTACCACTCATCCTGCAGATGGGTGACAGCTTGTTTTAACTGGACAACCCCTTTAAGGGTATGTTCAGACAACACATTTTTCACTTGGAAAAAAATCTAAAATTGATTTTCAAGGGGATTCGCTCTGTGGCGGACCCCCAGAATTCTGCTGCAGATTTGCCTGCTGACACATAGTGGTTCCGCACGCAGATTGTTTCCATTCCATAAAGTTAAGCTGCATGTGTCGGCGCAACTTCAATATATCATAAATCACTTGTTTCCTTTGCAAAAACTTTAAAAATGGATTTCCCACTGAAATTAACAAGGGGTGGTTTTGTGGGCAGAAATCTTGTGAATTTCAGTATGAAATAGGAGCCGAAATCTACGTGGAGAAACCCTTATGAAAAAGATTTCCTCTACTTCGGACTATTAGGTACAGACATGTGACAATATCACAGTACCACTTCATCAAATCACTGTTACCCTATGGGAAAAAAATGCAGAAAACCAATCTGTGCAAATATGTTCTTGTAGTTGCATTGAAAGCCTGTGACACTGTGCAAAACTGACAATTAGGGCAGATTTTTTTTTTAACCATCATACCATGTTCACATTCAGCGTCGTTTTGCTGCGGTTTTTTATGCATCTTAAAAAGCTGCTTTTTACAGTACCAGCAAAAGCTATGAGATTTCAGAAACATCACGAACACGTTTGTTAAAAACACAGCAAAATTACAGCGAAAAATGTACGTTTTTGAACGCTGTGTTTTTAGTGCCAAGGGGACAGGTTTTGGTTGCAGAAAAAAGAAAAGCAGCAAAAATGCTGGGTGGGAACAGAATTAAAGGGAGTCTACATATCTATCCATGGTAGGAACCGCTCAAATTATTCAGTAGGAGCATTTCCAATATCAAGCGGGCATATGTCAAGCCTCCCAATTGCTGACCAAGGTAAATAAGAAGCCAACACTCTTGATTCCAGTGCCATTTCTGAGGCCTTGGGAAACTTTATTACATGAAATGTACTCAAAAAGTGATATTGGTGTACGTGATGTGCAGCACATTTAGGAAGGACATGCGCCATTTTTTATTTGGGACTGTGACATGTCCTACAAGATATTGGCTTACCGGTACGAGAGTTATGAAGAAGTCTAAGAAAGAGGAGATCCTTATTCTATGTGTGACTGAGAACCAATCACAGCCCATAGAAGAGTAAAGACCGCTATAGACATTAGATGAAGCCTGGCAGAACCAGCCTAATTTGGGGAGAGTGAATGGCCATCTGATAAGTGTGGGGTTCTCCTGACTCACAACCACCCAACAGATGTTGCGGGAAAGAGAAGGATTGGGCTCTTGGGATTTATATGGCCCACCCTTTTTATTTTCATGGATAGTAAGCTCGTGTCAGAAGTGTCTGGCAGCAGCTTTCTCCTCTTTTTCAAAAACTCCCGGACACTCATTTGAACCAAGTATTCATATGTATGAGACACTTGGGAGATAGCTGTCAGCCAAAACATTCGCTTGGCAGATATCTCATGTGCATGGACAGCTTAAGGCAGGGAGAAAAATGGACCAATCTATTACCGATTGAATATATAAAAAAAAACAACTTAAAGAGTACAAGACTGCTTGAGAGAAGTTCAGCAAAATATTTAAGAAAACAAAATAGTCACAAACGCATAGTAGCACAAACATTTTTTGGATGTTTTATGTTTTTATGCTAGCCCTGCACTTTTCTTATTTTGACCAAAACTAATGAAAAACCAGGGAATTGTCTCCTTTGAGCATCGTTGACTTGTCAATTTCTTATAATTTGCGATTCTACAAAGTGGCCATGAAAACACTGTCCAAAAAGAGAAAAGTAAATTCCAGCTCCTTAAAAAGCAAGACTTTATTGAAGAAAGATAAAATTGGATTCCATCTGGCAGGATAAAATGGCAACGTGTTTCGAACGCACTCCGGCGGTTTTTGTCTGTGTTCAAAGAATGCCAGAATGTGTTTGCCACGAGTTGCTATTTTATTCTGCCACATGGAATCCAATTTTATGTTTCTTCAATTAAGTCTTGCTTTTTAAGGAGCTGGAATTTACCCTTATCTTTTTGGATATACGTTTGGTCATTATAGAGCTCCCTGCTCCTACATGCCTTGAGTTGCAACGGTGAGCTGGTTTCAAAAAACTTTTTTTTGCAGTATATGAAAACACCATAATTGACACATCTGAATATGCAATCTCCCAGCATCACAGTATACATTTTAAGTACCGTATAAAAAACCATGACATCATTTTTTCTCCTGTTACGATGTTGGACCTCGATATTTGCAGGTTGTGAACATTCCAGAAGATATGAGGACGTTCCAACGTCATCAATGCAGCTCACCTCCTGATTAGGAAATGAGTGGTGCCAGGGTTTGTTGCATCTTCTATCCTCCCTCAGGAGCGCAACGCTCCCTTGCCTCCTGACTATCCGCTTGATGGGGGAACTGTGTGCTCCTGAAGATTGACAGTTGGGATGAGAGCATGGTCATGCTGCTGGTCTAAACTGTGCTGCCTCCCAGGCTGCAAGCAGAGGCAGTTTTGCACAGGGGGACTGAACCTGGTCAGATAATGGGATCTAGCCAACTTCAGAGCTGTGCTCGCAGGCTCTAGAGTCTAGGGCATAGAGTCGGCAAGAGGCAACTGGCTAGGCAATGGCAGCGCTATGGCTGATAAAAACAAACAAAAAAAAAAAAAACGTCAATTTAGATTTGGCTGTAGGTAATGGTAGCATTTTGGCTTTTATTAAATCTATAGAATTCCTACCTAGGAATATATCTGATTACTCACCACGGTTAAAGGTGGGGGAGGGGAGGGGAGGGCGGGCTCTTGGGAAGGCCAATTTGGCGTCTACATCCTTATTGCCTGTAGGTCATTCAAGGGTCCTTCCCATCTAGTATCTTGGAATAGTTTGGTAACAATGAGGGAACAGCCGGGGGGACTGTAGTGTGGGATGCGATGAAGGCTTTCATTCGGTGCATTTGCGTAAGAGAAATCATCAAAATAAAATCCAAAACATGGGAGAAATCACAGGAACTGCAGCAAGAGGTCATGATGCGAGAGGCTAACTATATAGAAAATCCATCGGAAACTAATAGTAACCAGTGGGAGTCATCTCAGAGGAACAGGACGGATCATCTAATGGGGTTGGCGTCCCAGGGGCGTATGTTCACCAATCAAAAATATTTTATTGAGGGGGAAAGTACGGGACATTTTCTGGCAACAATAGTAAAGGCGCAACAAGGGTCTTCACATAAAAATAAACTAATATCAGCAGAAGAGGAAATATCAGATATCTTATCCACATTAAGGACATACTATATAGAAAGACACAAGTCTAAATCGACAGCGCAAGACGATGATCTATCCCTATACTTCGGCAGTATAAAGCTTCCACGACTGTCCGTAGATTGTAGTACGCTCTTGGACAGGCCATTAACGGCAGAAAAGTTAGAGGAGGCAGTGCGTAAACTCCAAAATAAAAAAGCTCCGGGGTCCGATGGTATCCCAGGAGAATTCAGCAAAGACTAAGGGAAGATATTGTTACCAAAACTTTTGCGTTTTTTGGAGGAGCCCACATCAGTAGGAAGACTGCCCACATCTATGAATGAAGCAATTATTGTTCCAATTTTGAAACCGTGGAAAAAGTCCTGAGTACCCAGAATCGTATCGTCCAATAACCCTATTCCCTGTAACTATTAAAATATTTGCCCAAGTACTTACCAATAGGTTAAATAAAATTATAACGAAGTGATCCATGAAGACCAAACAGTATTTATGCCCAACAAATCTACAGTTCTGAACATTAGACGGTTATATCTTAACACACAGATGAGTAATAAAAATGCTGGAAATAAAGCGATAATATCCCCAGAGATTCGAAGGACTTCATTGGTTTTAAGTGTAATAACACCATAGAAAAGGACAGTCTGCATGCCAATGACATGTATGTTGCTGATATAGTCATCTTTTGGCCCAATAATGACAGATATAAAGGAGATCAAGCCTAAAAATCAATTGGGATAAGTCATCTATATTACCACTGGACCCTCTCTCACATATGGAAACTATTGTACTAGCTCGGATACAAGTGGTGGAACAGATTAAATATCTCGGTGTGGTGGTCAGTACAAATATCAGAGACTATATAGCGTTAAACATTAACCCCTTACTAGATACATTTAGATCCAAAATAAATGCGTGGTGTAAATGACCTCTGTCTGTAATAGGTAGGGGGACTCATTAAAATGATTTTGATGCCATAATTGCTGTATTTGCTTCACAATTCCCCATGTTGGATCCCTCCTCCCATATTCCAAAAGGCACCATCATTGTTCAGAGAACTGAGATGGTGTAAGTGAAATGCAAGAATAAAACTGGCGCCACTTCAAAGGGACAAACCAGAGAGGTTTGAAGATTCCAGACCCATGGATATATTTTAGAGCTTCACAGATGCAACATTTTCATGGGTGGGAAAAAAAAATGACAGTATGGGCAAGAATGGTAGACTGGTCTTTCAAGACAAAAAATGGGTGCAGCCCATATGCGTAAGGGAGGTCGGCACTAAGTACACAGACAGAGCCCGACCGTAGCAATGATGTACAAGGTCCCACACAGGGGGAAGAGACTGCTGGGGATAAGGGATACCCCATTATGGCAAAATCAGCAATTGGTGGAGTTTGACAAGTTGACTGGTTTCGGAGTTTGGGAATCAAGGGGAATTCAGACTTTAGATCAGTAAATAGAAAATGGAACATTTAAAAGCTTTAGCAAACTACACCAAGGGTTTGGATTTCTTAATGGCCTCTTCTTTCAATACCTACAACTTAGGCGTGCATATCTGACTCAGTTTAACGCTGCGACACAAGATATCTGGAAAAATAGCTGGGGGCTGGTATTCTCAGGCTGATCAGGCTGGTAAGGGGCCATGGATTTTGCCCCTCCCAGCCTAAAAATAGCAGCCCACAGCCACCCAGAAAAGGAGCATCTATTAGATGCAACAATTCTGGTGCTTTGCCCACCTCTTCCCACTTGCCTGTAGCGGTGGCAAGTGGGGTTATATTTGTCGGGTTGATGTCCCCTTTGTATTGTCAGGTGACATCAAGCCCACGGCTTAATAATGGAGGGGTGTCTATTAGACACCTATCCATTACTAATTCTATAGTTGTATTGTAAATAAACACAGAGCCAGAATAAAGTCTTTTATTCGAAATAAAACAAAACACACTTTTCCATTCGTATTTAAAAATAACAAACACAGTAAGGCTATGTTTCCACGTTCAGAAAACGCTGAGTGTTTGACACTGCGTAGAGCCGCAGCGTCAAACACGCAGCGTCCAGATGTTACAGCATAGTGGAGGGGATTTTATGAAATCCCATCTCCACTATGCGTGGTAACACGCACCCGGCGGCCTGCGATTCGGGACATGCTGCGCATCTTTTTAGATCGCAGCATGTCCGTTTACCTTGCGGCGACGCTGTGCCACCGCAAGGTAAAACACAGGGCCCTATGTGTGGGGTGCGATGATGCCGGATGTGTGCAATGAACACATCCGGCATCATCGAGTCTACAGAAGGGGGCGGAGCTTTGGGCGGAGCGGGTTGGCCGCTCCGTCCAAACCGCCGGCCATCCTGAACGTGGACACATACCCTTATACTCAATTAATGCCTAATTCAACTGAATCCCTCGTCTCCTGTAATAAAACTAAAATAAAAGACAATAATATCCCTCATCTCTCAGTCATTCTGTCCCACGCCATAATCCATGTCTGGGGGATAAACAGTTTTCAACCTGGATTGTGCCAAGATGCGACCATCCAGGCTGAGAACCACTGGTGATTGAACTGCTGCGAGCGCAGCCTCAGTGACTAGTGGTGAAGTCATCGAGGTTACTGCAGGTCACTGAGGCTGCGTTCCCAGATGGCAAATGAACTGCGGTGACCTTAGTGAGATCCAGGCTAGCACTGTGAGAAAGTCTCACTGTGCAGAGGTGAGTCCACAGTATTTCACTGGGAGAGTTTTGACAACGGTGAATTTGAACTGCCACTTCTGCTCTCACTGTTATTAGCGGAGCAGTAGTCCCATCAGCCGACACCAATGACTGGAGGTCAACTTCATACCTCCCTCCGAACATAGCTGAGCGTTCCCGCTGTTTTCTGACAGTGTGGGAACCACGGCTCTCTGCGGTGTTTGCTGCGCTGTCATGCCCATGACAACGTGGCAAACACTGGATGTTCAGGCTCCCCATTCAAGTGAATGGTATCCTGGTTCAGGTCCTGTTGCAAACTTTTTGTAACTGTTCAGCCGAACCTGCCAGACCCTAACATCCAGATGTCAGCCCATCTCTACTAAGGAGTCCAGTAGGCTGTCCTGTCAGTGACTGACAGCCTTCCCTACATAAGAATGCATATAGAGAAAGTTTGCACCACTGATTAGGACCGCCTACTGGACTCCTAAGTCCAGAATAAGCCAGGATTTTTAGAAATTAAATTTGCTCCCCACACACCTATATATCAATCTGCTGCCCATAGACATGCATGTACAATAATAAAACAGGCTCTCTTTATTAACCTATAAACATAGGATTAACAAAGACCTCCCGTTTCCCTGATAGGGGCCCAAATGGCAGATAATTATACCACTATCCAATGGACAACAGAAAGTTCAAGGTGGGATCAAAAATTCTGACAGGAAACAGAAATAGAAAGTCCCGTTTTGTTTTCAAACTTAAAAAAAAAAAAAAAGGAATTTCAAATACTTTACAAATTCACTAAAATGTTCTTTGTCATAACCAAAAAAAAAGAACAGTTTTTGAAATACAGGAAAAAAAAAAACACTTTACATCCTATTAAATGTCACTGGCTATAAATATTCACCTAGTTGACATTGAATAATCAGAGGCATCAACAAGATAACCTTAAAAAGTGATCTGAACATTACATTGAGAGAGGACTTGTGGAAGCTCTTCCATTAGCTCATCACCGTGACCTGAGGTTGGAAGCAGAGAAAGCATCTTCTCTCTAATGACTTTAAGTACAAGTGGCCTTTGACCAGCGATCATGTTAAAACACAAAGAATAATGAACTTCTTCTGTATTTCAACTTGCCATAAGGATAAAAAGGCGTGCGAGCCCACATGCATCGTCTCTTTTTTTTTTCTTTAATATATAAATATATTAACACATGGATTTTCAGTGTCTTTTTTCATTAATATATACTGTATATATGTGCGTGTATATATACATTTTATATAAATATGTGTGTACATAAATGTAAATATATAGTTTTGCCGTAAGGATCAAAAGCATGTGAGCCCACATGCATCTTCGGTGTCTTTATCTCTATTTCTTTAATACATAAATATACTGTATATATATGTATGAGTATATATACACGTAATATAAATATATAGCTTTCCATGAGATTATGTGTGTATATATATATATATATATATATATATATATATATATATCTCTATAACATAACGCTGGGAGCGTCACTCTGTCCGAAGCCTCTATAGACTGCGCAAGCGCACGCGCCGGCGCAGTCTAGACCCCACAGAGCGACGCTCCCAGGAGATCGCGGTATGCGTAAACACTGAATGCACACCGCGATCTCCAACGGAGAAGCAGGGACCGCCAGGAGGGTAAGTATGATATATTTACCTGTCCCGTTCCTCCGTTGCGCGCTGCTCCTCCGACCTCCGGTCCACATCCTCTGCCTGTGACGTTCACAGTTCAGAGGGCGCGATGACGCGCTTAATGCGCGCAGCCCTCTGACTGAACAGTCACAGCCAGAGGACCCGGAAGACAGACCGGCGCGCAGCGCAGGATCAGGCCCAGGTAACTATAGCAAGTGCCGGGGGCCTGAGCTAGCGGCGACTCCGGCACCTGACCCCCACAGCGCGCCGGTGTCCCCGCCTGCTCAGGCCCCCAGCACCGCCGCGCACAGCCTGAGCCACCGCACCCAGCACAGCCTGAGCCACCGCACCCAGCACAGCCTGAGCCGCCGCACCCAGCACAGCCTGAGCCGCCGCACCCAGCACAGCCTGAGCCGCCGCACCCAGCACAGCCTGAGCCGCCGCACCCAGCACAGCCTGAGCCGCCGCACCCAGCACAGCCTGAGCCGCCGCACCCAGCACAGCCACGCACAGCCGCCGCACCCAGCACAGCCGCCGCACCCAGCACAGCCACGCACAGCCGCCGCACCCAGCACAGCCACGCACAGCCGCCGCACCCAGCACAGCCACGCACACCCACCCACCGCCACGCACAGCCACCCGCACCCAGCACAGCCGCCTGCACTCAGCACAGCCACGCACAGCCGCCTGCACTCAGCACAGCCACGCACAGCCGCCGCACCCAGCACAGCCGCCGCACCCAGCACAGCCACGCACAGCCACCCACAGCCACGCACAGCCGCCTGCACTCAGCACCGCCACGCACAGCCGCCCACACCCAGCACAGCCACCCACAGCCACGCACAGCCGCCTGCACTCAGCACCGCCACGCACAGCCGCCCGCACTCAGCACCGCCACGCACAGCCGCCCACGCACAGCACAGCCACATACAGCCGCCGCACCCAGCATAGCCACGCACAGCCACCGCATCCAGCACAGCCGCCGCACCCAGCACAGCCGCCGCACCCAGCACAGCCGCCCACATCGAGCACAGCCACGCACAGCCGCCCGCACTCAGCACAGCCACGCACAGCCGCCCGCACTCAGCACCGCCACGCACAGCTGCCCACACTCAGCACCCCCACGCACAGCCGCCCACATACAGCCGCCCGCACTTAGCACAGCCGCCCGCACTGATGGGGGCGCAGGATGGAGCAGCACATGATAGGGTGGAGCAGCACATGACAGGATGGGGGCGCAGGATGGAGCAGCATAGCCACCGCACCCAGCACAGCCACCGCACCCAGCACAGCCACCGCACCCAGCACAGCCACCGCACCCAGCACAGCCACCGCACCCAGCACAGCCACCGCACCCAGCACAGCCACCGCACCCAGCACAGCCACCGCACCCAGCACAGCCACCGCACAGCCGCCGCACCCAGCACAGCCACCGCACCTAGCACAGCCGCCCGCAGCCACGCACAGCCGCCTGCACTCAGTACCGCCACGCACAGCCGCCCACAACTACGCACAGCCGCCCGCACTCAGCACCGCCACGCACAGCCGCCCGCACTCAGCACCGCCACGCAGCCGCCCGCACTCAGCACCGCCACGCACAGCCGCCCGCACCCAGCACAGCCACGCACAACGCCCGCACCCAACACAGCCACGCACAGCGCCCGCACCCAGCAAAGCCACGCACAGCGCCCGAACCCAGCACAGCCACGCCCAGCCGCCCGAACCCAGCGCAGCCGCCCGCACCCAGCACAGCCACATACAGCCGCCCGCACTCAGCACAGCCGCCCGCACTCAGCACAGCCGCCCGCACTCAGCACAGCCGCCCGCACTGATGGGGGCGCAGGATGGAGCAGCACATGATAGGATGGGGGCGCAGGATGGGAGCACATGACAGGATGGGGATGCAGGATGGAGCAGCACATGACAGGATGGGAGAGCAAGATGGGAGCAGCACATACCAGGATGGAGACCATATACCAATATAAATGCTCGCCACCCGGGCATAGAACGGGTTCAATAGCTAGTATATATATATATATATATATATATATATATATACACACACACACATTCATCACACGGTATTTAACTACAAGTGCATAAACATTCGAAAACGTATATACAGTGTGTGTATATACAGTGTGTGTATATATGTGTATATATATATATATATATATATATATATATATATATATATATATATATATATATATATATACATACACACAGTTAGGTCCATATATATTTGGACAGAGACAACATTTTTCTAATTTTGGTCATAGACATTACCACAATTAATTTTAAGCAAAACAATTCAGATGCAGTTGAAGTTCAGACTTTCAGCTTTCATTTGAGGGTATCCACATTAAAATTGGATGAAGGGTGTAGGAGTTTCAGCTCCTTAACATGTGCCACCCTGTTTTTAAAGGGACCAAAAGTAATTGGACAGATTCAATAATTGTAAATAAAATGTTCATTTTTAATACTTGGTTGAAAACCCTTTGTTAGCAATGACTGCCTAAAGTCTTGAACTCATGGACAAGGAGTTTCCTCCTTTTTGATGCTCTGCCAGGCCTTCACTGAAGTGGTTTTCAGTTGCTGTTTGTTTGTGGACCTTTCTGTCTGAAGTTTAGTCTTTAACA
>NC_135238.1:199729448-199799448 GCF_051348905.1 Ranitomeya variabilis | reverse complement strand
CAATTAATGAAAAGTAAAAATGTATATAGCAAAGAAAAATCCTTTATTTTTTTCCCCCTCCACCATTCAGTATGTGAAAAAAAAAGGCTGATGGCAGGATAGGTGGAAATGGAGCCTAAGTATATGCATCAGTTGTCCAACCAGCTTGCATCAATCAATCAATCAGATGAACACTTTTGAGGGATAAGAAAACTGATCTGAATTGCACAAATATATGAAAATCTGGCTTTACATATGAATTTGTATAAATTTGATTTAAAAAAAAAAAAACTCTTAAGAATTCTGTAAAAAAAAAATCCCACGCAGATCTGGAATGATGTAATGTAAACTAGACTTCTGTGCATCCATTTACAGCTCATATAAATTGATGTGATAAGCCAGGTAGGTGATCCTTTCCTATATAGGATGCAAAAAATAACGTAAAGAGAAATATAAGCCTGGATGCAGCCTAAAAGTCTGATTTTGATGCCTAAAACAATCTCTTTATCCTTATGTATTTTTATACGGTCAATTTACACTGGATAAAAGATACATAAAGCTGACAATATGAATTAGAATTAATGTCAGTAGATCCCACCAGTAATCCAGTGTCCACTGTCCCTGATGCCTGGGAAAAAAAAGACTGGAACTTGTTGGATTGCAACTTACCTTATCATTAGTAAATCCTCTCGTAGCCTTGAGTGTTATCAGAGTGTACACTAAAATAATTATACAGTAAATCCATCTTTATCACATTTTATTGTTGAACCCCCAAAGTATAAAAGTGCGCAATGCCAAAGCTTTAGAATATTGTGAAAAAGGACAAAGATCATGACTGAAGTGTAAAATGTATATTTGCATTATATTGCATACCTGAATAAATGCAATCCATACCAGGGCTCCATGGACTTAGACTGTTTGTTTCTTAAACATTTTTTGTTTCCATTTTCATTGTTTTCATGTATATGTGTATTCTGTTAATAGCTTTGTATTAATACATGTGTCACTGCTTCTGTTTTTTTTTTGTTTATTCATTTTTTTATAGTGCAGATAAAAAATATCCAAACTATGCATCCATATCACAGATCAATTTTATTTTCAGGTTATATTGATTTACATAAAAACATTACGTCTATCATACATGAGCCAAAAACGTATTTAATAACAATAACTCCATGTGCCAAAACACACAATTCTGAATGCACAACTAACCAAGAACACACACACATATATATATATTCATTTATTTATTTTTTTGCTTTTTTAACAGATAAAGGAGATAGGATAGGGTATACAATATTAATTGTTGGAATAATTTACTGTTTAATGAATAAAACTTTACAGAGCTCCTATTATTAAATATCAAGTTCATTGTATAAGTCATGAAAATGAATAATGTTTGTCATTTGCTTCCTGTTACAAAACAATCCAGTAAAGAATGATATTTACTTACATCATACGGTGCCACATGTTTGAGCATAGTAGTGTGGACCTCTACCTACTGGGAAGAGTTCTAGTGTACATACATGCTGAGTCTCACTCCCCATAGGAGAAGAACCTCTCTCCCCACAGTAGGAGAACCTCTCACTCCATAAAAGGTGAACCCAATCTTCATAGGAGAAGAACCTCACTCCCCATAGGAGAAGAACTTCTCTCCTCACAGGAGGAGAACCTCTCTCACCATAGGAGGAGAACCTCTCTCCATAGAAGGTGAACCTCAATCTTCATAGGAGAAGAACCTCTCTCCCCACAGTAGGAGAACCTCTCTCCATAGAAGGTGAACCTCAATCTTCATAGGAGAAGAACCTCTGTCCCCAGAGGAGGAGAACCTCTCTCACCATTGGAGGAGAAGCTCTCTCACTATATACTTCCTGACAGAAGTTATGTCGTTTATCCATGTTATGTAAATAAAAGCTTATAACCTGACGTTAGATTCATCCATTGGTTGTATAAATTATTCTTTGGAAAGCTGAAACCCTCTGAAATGTGGTTTAGGTTAAGAAAATAAATTGGCATCAATGCAGAAATATTGATCAGTTAATGGACACAGAATGGTCAGATTTTGGCAAGACAAAAGTTTTGTCACCTGGTCATATAATGCACCCAATCCTAGTTTACATCCTCACCTGTGCTCAGTAAATGATTGGTTAATTAGTGTGTGTGTGTCTATATATATAAAAAGAAACCCAGCACCCCAGACCTTCACTTGAACTGCAACTTGAACTCTGACAACATGCCAAAAATCCACCCTGTGACCAAAGCCTGGATTATCAAGAGGCTGAAGACCAGATCCACTGCAGAGGTGGCTGGCACCTTTAATGTGTCTCAGCATCAAGTACAAATAATTAAAAAAAGATTTGAAAAGACTGGAGATGTGTTTGACAAGCCCAGGTCCGGAAGACCCCACAAGACAACTGCTCAGGAGGAACGTTTGTTGGTTAGAAAATCCAAAGCAAGCCCCTCTTCCACTGCAGCAGAGCTCCAACAGGCCTGGTCACCTCAAGTCCCTGTGTCAACTAGAACAGTTTCTAGGATTCTGTCTCGAAATGGCCTCCATGGTCGAATCAGTGTCCAGAAGCTATCACTAAACAAAAGGCAAATAAACCGTGTGGCATTTGCAAAGTCCCACAGCCTGCTAAACAGATGGACACTGGAAAAGTGACAGAAGGTGGATTTCTCTGATGAATCTTCAGTAGAATTACACCACAGCCACCGCAAATACTGCAGGAGACCTACTGGAGCCTGTATGGATCCAAAATACACCCAGAAAACAGTTACATTTGGTGGTGGAAAGATCATGGTCTGGGGTTACATTCAGTATGGGGGTGTGCAAAACATTTGCAAGGTGGAAGGCAATATAAATAGCCTAAAATATCAAGAAGTATTAGCTACCTCTTATATTCCGAATCATAAAAGGGGTCAAATTCTGCAGCAGGATGGTGCTCCATCTCATACATCCATCTCTACAACAAAGTTCCTCCAGGCAAAAAAGATCAAGGTGCTTAAGGACTGGCCAGCCCAGTCACCAGACATGAACATCATTGAGCATGTTTGGGGTAGGATGAAAGAGGAAGCTTGGAAGACAAAACCAAAGAATCTAGATGAACTCTGGGAAGCATGTAAGACTGCATTTTTCGCTATTCCTGATGACTTCATTAATAAATTGTATGAATCATTGTTGAACCGCATGGATGCAGTCCTTCAAGCTCATGGAAGTCACAGAAAATATTAAATATGACTCTAATATTATTATTATTTATTTATATAGCACCATTAATTCCATGGTGCTGTACATGAGATTAGCACTCTAATAGCACCACAACTTCATTCACTAATGTTATGCAACATATATTTGTATTTTAGACAGATAAATGAAAGGGGGCACCACAGAGATGGAGGGATCCAACCTGATCTATACTACAAACAGCTATATATAAAGTAAATATACTGTGGGGCAAAAAAGTATTTAGTCAGTCAGCAATAGTGCAAGTTCCACCACTTAAAAAGATGAGAGGCGTCTATAATTTACATCATAGGTAGACCTCAACTATGGGAGACAAACTGAGAAAAAAAAATCCAGAAAATCACATTTTCTTTTTTTTTATCATTTTATTTGCATATTATGGTGGAAAATAAGTATTTGGTCAGAAACAAACAATCAAGATTTCTGGCTCTCACAGACCTGTAACTTCTTCTTTAAGAGTCTCCTCTTTCCTCCACTCATTACCTGTAGTAATGGCACCTGTTTAAAGGGAAGGTGCCATCAAAAAAAATTTTTTTACAGAAATTGTAAAAATGTAAAGAATTAATGTTTACATTTTCTTAAAAATTATTATCATTTGTTTATAATTTAGTAAAATATGAAAAATAATTTGAAAAGTTTTGGAATTTCCACTTTTAAACACTAGGGGGAGCAGCTGCTGAAATTTCAGAAAAACCTCGTGTACAACTAGCTCACATTACAGCACTGCAGTAATTATGGGCGGAGTCTGCTGACGTGTGTGATGTCTCCTCTCCTTCCCTTCTGGGTGTCTGCTAAGGGATGAGAGGATGATATTCAGGAACCCAGTGAGCAGCCATTTTGTTGGTGACTGCAGAGTAAGGCTGCCGTCACACTATCAGTATTTGGTCAGTATTTTACCTCAGTATTTGTAGCCAAAACCAGGAGTGGAACAATTAGAGGAGAAGTATAACAGACACATCTGCACCACTTCTGCATTTATCACCCACTCCTGGTCTTGGCTTACAAATACTGAGGTAAAATACTGACCAAATACTGAATGTGTGACGGCAGCCTTAGGCTACTTGCACACTAGCGTTGTTGGCTGTACGTCGCAATGCGTCGTTCAGGAGATAAAACACATCCTGCAAAACACATCCTGCAAAGTTGTCTGCAGGATGTGTTTTTTCCCCATAGACTAACATTACCGACGCATTGCGATGTATTGCCACACGTCGCAACCACCGTGCGACGGTTGAGTCGTGTTTTGGCGGACCACCGCCACAAAAAAAATTACATGTAACGGTTTTTTTGTGCGTCGAGTCCGCCATTTTCGACCGTGCATGCGCAGCCGAAACTCCGCCCCCTCCTCCCCAGACCTTACAATGGGGCAGCGGAAGCGTCGTAAGACTGCATCGGCTACCACGTCGGGAATTTCTTTCACAGCATGCGTCGGTACGTCGGCCCGACACACTGCGACGGGCCCGTACTGACGCTAGTGTGAAAGCAGCCTTACACTGACAAGTAGACAGTCACCGAGGATGGCAGCCAGCAAGGATTCTGGGAGATATGTGGTGGAGGGAGCAGGGTGACCGCAGCGCAGAGTATTTCAGGAGAGCAGTGTGCTGGTCTATGGGGGCCCCCTGTTTGGTGCGCGGAGCAGCCAGGGATTGTACATAGAGCACTATCTTTTATACACATGGATGGACCGTCTGCTCCACAGAAATCCAGGAAACATTTCTGCGGATTGATGGCCTGTTCTGATCCAGACTTTGCATGCTAAGACCCCATTCCCCTCCTCAGATCCTGTCTTCTCCATCCTGTCCTGGTGATGTGTGAAAGTGAGACGACAGGCGAAGTACGGGGTGACGCTGGGAAGGAAATGTAGCCTTATAGTAACGATAAAAATGAGCCCCCTCTCTTCAGCAGCCTGACCAGCCCTGACTGCACCTAACTGGAGGTCATGCTGCCCCCTCTATTACCCCAGACCCGCGAGCAGGTGCTCAGCCAGAACCACCATAGAATGGGTCCGCTTTCTGAAGATAATACTGCCATAGTGTTCTCACATAATACTGCCATATAGCTCACACATAATACCGCCATATAGATCACACACAATACCATCAAATAGATCACACACAATACTGTCATACAGTTCTCACATACCACCATATAGAGCACACATAATACAGCCATATGGATCACACACAATACCATCATACAGTTCTCACATACCACCATATAGATCACACATAATACTGCCAGTGTTCTCACATAATACCACCATATAGATCACACATAATACCGCCAGTGTTCTCACATACCGCCATATAGATCACACATAATACTGCCAGTGTTCTCACATAATACCACCATATAGATCACACATAATACCGCCAGTGTTCTCACATACCGCCATATAGATCACACATAATACTGCCAGTGTTCTCACATAATACCACCATATAGATCACACATAATACCGCCAGTGTTCTCACATACCGCCATATAGATCACACATAATACTGCCAGTGTTCTCACATAATACCACCATATAGATCACACACAATACCACCGTATAATTCTCACAATACTGATCAAGCATAATCACCACCATACAGATCACATAATACCGTCATATAGATCTCACATAATGCCATAATACAGCATGACCCCTGCAGCTCCTGTTATCGCATGCATTGAGTTGTGTGTGTAATGGGGAAAGATATGCAGGGGGGAGAGGAGTGCCTGAGAGGATTAGATACACGGTTCACCAGACAGTATCACACAGGATAGGATTAGATACATGGCTCAGCAGTCAGTATCACACAGGAGAGGATTAGATACACGGCTCAGCAGTCAGTATCACACAGGAGAGGATTAGATACACAGCTCAGCAGTCAGTATCACACAGGAGAGGATTAGATACACGGCTCAGCAGTCAGTATCACACAGGATAGGATTAGATACACGGCTCAGCAGTCAGTATCACACAGAAGAGGATTAGATACACGGCTCAACAGACAGTATCACACAGGAGAGGATTAGATACACGGCTCAGCAGTCAGTATCACACAGGAGAGGATTAGATACACAGCTCAGCAGTCAGTATCACACAGGAGAGGATTAGATACACGGCTCAGCAGTCAGTATCACACAGGAGAGGATTAGATACACGGCTCAGCAGTCAGTATCACACAGGAGAGGATTAGATACACGGCTCAGTAGTCAGTATCACACAGGATAAGATTAGATACACAGCTCAGAAGACAGTATCACACAGGAGAGGATTAGATACACGGCTCAGCAGTCAGTATCACACAGGAGAGGATTAGATACACGGCTCAGCAGTCAGTATCACACAGGATAGAATTAGATGCATGGCTCAGCATAGTATCACAGTATAGGATTAGATGCATGGCTCAGCAGACAGTATCACACAGTATAGGATTAGATACACGGCTCAGCATAGTATCACACAGGAGAGGATTAGGTACAGGGCACAGCAGACAGTATCATACAGGAGAGGATTAGGTACATGGCACAGCAGACTATCATACAGGAGAGGATTAGATACATGGCTCAGCACAGTGTAGTGATAGATACACGGTCTGATGTCCTTGATCAGTGGCTGCAGTGAGAGGCAGGGTCGGGTCGGAGCAGCACAGAGATTCTCCCCCTCCCCCCCCCTGTTACCTCTCTGCAGCTCCTGATAGAGGACATCAGACCCCAGCACTTCACCCTCTCTAGCGATTCTAGAGATTGAGCCAGGGCACCAGGCAGCAGAGGACAGGGAACGGCCGACTGCTGACAGTGTGAAAGGAGAGGCAGCTGGAGCTGCCCCTCCAACAGCACAGCTCTCAGTCACAGTGGAGCTCACACACTGTGGGCTGAAGAAACATGGCGCCGACCTCCTGCCTCTGTTGTGATGTGGAGACAGCCCAGGGGGCGTGGCCAGATCAGAGCAGGAGATAACGCGGTCGGCTCCCGACTGCTGAGTCCTATGCACAGGGCTGCCGTAAATGCAGAGTGTAAATGTCGTGCTGGGACTCTTACACTCCTGCAAAGCACAATGGCGGCGCCCAGTGGCTGCAAAAATTATTAATAATAAAAAAGATATTAAGGTTAAAAAAAATAATTTTGTATTAAAGATAATTGTTTATATAAACAATCATTTTTAATACAAAAACAAAATTGCGGCACCTTTCCTTTAAACTTGTTATCAGTATAAAAAGACACCTGTGCACACCGTCAAACAGTCTGACTCCAAACTCCACTATGGTGAAGACCAAAGAGCTGTCAAAGGACACCAGAAACAAAATTTTAGCCCTGCACCAGGCTGGGAAGACTGAATCTGCAATAGCCAACCAGCTTGGAGTGAAGAAATCAACAGTGGGAGCAATAATTAGAAAATGGAAGACATTCAAGACCACTGATAATCTCCCTCGATCTAGGGCTCCACGCAAAATCCCACCCCGTGGGGTCAGAATGATCACAAGAACGGTGAGCAAAAATCCCAGAACCACGCGGGGGGACCTAGTGAATGAACTGCAGAGAGCTGGGACCAATGTAACAAGGCCTACCATAAGTAACACACTACGCCACCATGGACTCAGATCCTGCAGTGCCAGACGTGTCCCACTGCTTAAGCCAGTACATGTCCGGGCCCGTCTGAAGTTTGCTAGAGAGCATTTGGATGATCCAGAGGAGTTTTGGGAGAATGTCCTATGGTCTGATGAAACCAAACTGGAACTGTTTGGTAGAAACACAACTTGTCGTGTTTGGAGGAAAAAGAATACTGAGTTGCATCCATCCAACACCATACCTACTGTAAAGCATGGTGGTGGAAACATTATGCTTTGGGGCTGTTTCTCTGCAAAGGGGCCAGGACGACTGATCCGGGTACATGAAAGAATGAATGGGGCCATGTATCGTGAGATTTTGAGTGCAAACCTCCTTCCGTCAGCAAGGGCATTGAAGATGAAACGTGGCTGGGTCTTTCAACATGACAATGATCCAAAGCACACCGCCAGGGCAACGAAGGAGTGACTTCGTAAGAAGCATTTCAAGGTCCTGGAGTGGCCTAGCCAGTCTCCAGATCTCAACCCTATAGAAAACCTTTGGAGGGAGTTGAAAGTCCGTGTTGCCAAGCGAAAAGCCAAAAACATCACTGCTTTAGAGGAGATCTGCATGGAGGAATGGGCCAACATACCAACAACAGTGTGTGGCAACCTTGTGAAGACTTACAGAAAACGTTTGACCTCTGTCATTGCCAACAAAGGATATATTACAAAGTATTGAGATGAAATTTTGTTTCTGACCAAATACTTATTTTCCACCATAATATGCAAATAAAATGATAAAAAAACAGAAAATGTGATTTTCTGGATTTTTTGTTCTCAGTTTGTCTCCCATAGTTGAGGTCTACCTATGATGTAAATTACAGATGCCTCTCATCTTTTTAAGTGGTGGAACTTGCACTATTGCTGACTGACTAAATACTTTTTTGCCCCACTGTATATATATTTGTATTTTAAGTTAATTATTTGTTTGAATATCACATTACTTTCTGTGGGCAACAACTTTTGTCTTGCCAAAATCTGACCATTCTGTGTCCATTAACTGATCAATATTTCTGCATTGATGCCAATTTATTTTCTTAACCTAAACCACAGTTCGGAGGGTTTCAGCTTTCAAAAGAATAATTTATACAACCAATAGATGAATTTAACGTCAGATTATAACCTTTTATTTACATAACATGGATAAGCGACATAACTTCTGTCAGGGAGTGTAGCAGGAGAACCTCTGCACTAGCATGGCAGTAAAGCTGAGAAGACTTATTTTGCAAGAGATATGAGAAGGGACTACATTTTCATCTTCCAGAGGGGAAAGTAGACTCATTCTATTCTACCAAGAGCCTGCCCTCAATAGCACAGCTTAAAGGAGTTGTGCAGGCTTGGGGTACAAGTATGCACACTCTATGCGACTGCAGACTTGTAAATCTTCACAGCGCACACTGCACGCTGTGAGGATTCTCAGGTGCTGGCACCAGGAGTTGATGGTCATGTAACCGCAAGTGTTCGATTTGCATACTTCCAGCCACATTCTGAATAGACGTGTCTGGCCTCTATCAATTCCCTTATATTGAGTGAAGACACTCACATCTAGTCGCATATGTAGCGCCCCCACTGCCGCAGGGCCGAGGGGTACCCGGTACCGGGCCTCTGAGTCTCTACTCTGGGGTTGTCACGGTGGCTAGGCCCGATCCGTGACCCTGCCGAGGGGCGCACAGTCAGTGGTGGATATGATGGATAATGGTGGTGGTGCAGTGCAGTAAATAACGAGGACACCAGGTTGCAGTCTCTTTACCTCTTTACTGAAGATCTCTGGGTCCTCAGTCCAGAATACGGTTAACCAGGCTGCGCAAGTCCGGCCGGTCCGATGGCACTTCCAGAGTTCTCTTAACAGGTGGAAATCTGTGCCTTCCTTCTTGCGCTATGTGTTGCGGTCCTTCCCTGCTGTGCTTACGGAAAGTCCCCACAACTGTTGTGTCTGTTTCTTAAGTTCCCTCACAACTCGATTAGATGATGTTCTGCTAATCCTCCGTCCCTCCCTGATGTTACGGTTAGGACGGCACCCGTTTGACGGGTAGGCTCGGAGCTCTTCCGGGACCCTAGAGTCGCCCCTCTCCACAAGTTGCCCCCCAAGACTGCATAGGTGATTTAAGTGAGACAGCCCACCTGAGACTGACTGTCCTGCCGTAGGTTCGAAGTATTGCCTGAAGCTGTATATAGAAATACTTCCTTCGGCGTTCCGGCCACCGGTTGTTTGCGCCTCAGTAGAATGTTGCCTCGGTCTTTCAGCACGACCCCTACTGGTATTCTCCTCCTTGCTTTGATCTCGTTTCTCACTCAGCACAATCTATCTCGCTTCTAGTCCTTCCTTGGGCACCGCCGCTATACTGAGCAGGCACGGTCCCGTTACGTTCTCTCAGTTTGCCAAGCCTCTGTCAGGATCTCACCCCTGACAGAGACCCTACCGAATCTTCCCCTGCAACACCCTCTGCCACAAGGTGTTGCCTGGCTCCAACCCAGTCAGCTTTCTGCCTAACTTCCTGCCTGACCCCCAGTTTTACCAGTGTGTGGAGAGTGGCCTAGTAAATAGAACCCTTAGCTCCCCCTGGAGGCCCGGTGGTGAAATGTATTGGTGTCTGTGATACCTGATCAGATGAACTCCTTCAGTGCCATCAGACGTACCATAGCTCCCCTTAGCGGCGGAGCCACAGTACTGCAACGACCAGGACTCTGGGGCGCTGCACATACTTTCAGTCATACACCCGCCCACTTCAGTACCAACACCATATGAAAGTAAAATATTATAAAAATGTATGTGTTATATTTTTATATTATACACATTGTAAATTCTGATAAAATAGCTAATAGCATCATGTCTTGTATGGCAATGATTAGATGAGACAATGATGGGATTAATGATTAATGAGAACACCACTTTAGATTAAGTTCCCATGATGAGTTTTTGCCGTTGTGTATTATCTCTGCAAAAAATGCAGTGTCTTAGGCCATGTTCACACTTCGCGGTTTTTACCGCGGATCCGCGGCGATTTTGATGCTGCGGGTCCGCAGCAGTTTCCATAGCATTTACATTTACATGTAAACCCTATGGAAACCACAAACCGCAGTGCACATGCTGCGGGAAAAACTGCGCAGAAACGCAGGGGTTTACAACCCGCAGCATATCACTTCTTTGTGCAGAATTGCAGCGATTCTGCACCCATAGGAATGCATTGAACCGCTAACTTCCCACATGGGGCTGTGCCCACGATGCGGGAAGTAAGCGGATAATGTGCGGTTGCTACCCGGGGTGGAGGAGAGGAGACTCTCCTCCAGGCCCTGGGAAGCATAAATAGTGTAAAAAAAAAAAGAATTAAAATAAAAAATTATGCTATACTCACCTCTCAGCGCTGCACGCGGCCGTCCGGTCTGGTTGCTGTGCGAGCAGGACCTGCGGTGACGTCGCGGTCACATGACCGTGATGACGCCACGGTCACATGACCGTGACGTCACGAAGGTCCTTCTCGGCACAGCATCTTTGGAACTGGAGCACCGCGTGCAGCGCCGAGGAGATCCGGACATCAGAGGGTGAGTATAACCAATTTTTATTATTTTTACCATTACTATTGATGCTGCATATTGCTGCATATGCAGCATCAATAGTATAGGAGTAATCCCGCAGCGGAAATCGCAAAACAAACCGTGATAAATCTGCAGGGATAACCGCAGCGGTTTTGCCCTGCAGATTTATCAATTCCGCTGCGGGAGAACCCGCACAGGACCCCGCAAAGTCTGCACATAGCCTTACAGTTCCAGCAAAGTAAATGGGATTTATAGAAATCTCAACTCCTCTGTACTTTTTTTAACGCTACGTAAACTGATCTGCGGTGCGTGTTCAAATCCACAATATTTAGACAGCAAAATGAAAAAAAAAACACTAGAGTTATAGGGTAATTGAACTCATAAATTGACACTGTATACAAAAAGGGTTAAATAAATAACCAAAGAGTATATACCCTTTAAAAATATTTTTTATTAAATTAAATATATTATATACTGTACACTAAATAATGGGGACGCCAAACAGTACAACATAAAGCATAGTAAAAATGTCTATCATGTAAAGTAAATCTGCAGAGGCAATAGCATACGGGGTAGCACTTTTTCTCACAGTTTGACGAATAGATTACAGCATGACCTTGTTATTTACATGAGTTTTAGATTTGTAAAAGCGTCCCCACTGCCCCAACGCACGTTTCACTTTATTACTTCATCAGGAGATGTGAGGAGTCCTCCTAATAATGAACTTCTGCTATGTAGTCCTCTATGTTCATGAGCTCTAGCTATTCCCAGGTCACCTTTCTGTTTACGCACATTGTAGGCACGAAAGCTATCTATCAATGGCATAGATGGGGTTGGATAAAGCTCACCATTGAGAAGACTAGCAAAAAAATAGAAATAGCGCAAAACTACAGTAAACAGCCCGCTAAATGACTCAGTCCTGAAATCAGGGTCTCTGTCCCTAATTTAAGCTACCCTGAGATTGAAAATTATAAACTTGGTGACTGATTCCCTTTAAAGCAGGGGTGGGGAACCTTTTTATTATGCTAAGGGTCATTTGGATATTTATACCATCCTTCGGGGACGTAAAAATTGTGCGTTAACTCCGCCCACAAAGTATGTCCTGACACTGGCACTGGTGTAAGTCATAATGTTTCACTGCACGCGCCTCAGTATTCAGTAGTGAACGCTTAGTATGTATGCTCACAGAGCAATAAAAAATTAAAAGGCCGGTGGCCATCGAAACATAGCTGCTGGCCCAGGCACTGTGGTCCCCAGGAATCTGCCCTTGGGCCAGAGAGCCCGCAGGCCTGAGGTTCCCCACCCCTGCTTTAAATAGTTATTCCCACCTTTACAGATGGGTATTGTGAGATAGTGCTTGTAAAAGCATGCACTTTTGCAGTTTATTGTTTCTTAACATTTGCATATTTTTATAGATTTTTTAATAACCTTTAAAAAAAATTGTAGTCCCTTTAGGGGACTTGAACCTGTAGTCATGACAGTATTAGAATCATAGAATGAATCAGACTCTGTTTCTGAGACTTCCATTGAAGAAGAACTCACCACTTCTCGTGGTAGCATGTTCCACTCATTGATCACCCTCACTATCAAAAAGTTTTTTTCAAATATCTAATCTGCATCTTCTCCCTTTCAGTTTAATTCCATTGCTTCTCGTATTTCTATGTGCAAATGAGAATAAGGATGATCCCTCTACACTCTGACAGCCCTTCAGATATTTGTAGAAATCTATTAAGTCTCCCCTTAGCCTTCTTGTTTGCAAGCAAAACTTTCCAAGATCTTCTAACCATTCCTAGTAGGACATACACTCACTGGCCACTTTATTAGGTACACCTGTCCAACTTCTTGTTAACACTTAATTTCTAATCAGCCAATCACACGGCGGCAACTCAGTGCATTTAGGCATGTAGACATGGTCAAGACAATCTCCTGCAGTTCAAACCGAGCATTAGTATGGGGAAGAAAGGTGATTTGAGTGCCTTTGAACGTGGCATGGTTGTTGGTGCCAGAAGGGATGGTCTGAGTATTTCAGAAACTGCTGATCTACTGGGATTTTCACGCACAACCATCTCTAGGGTTTACAGAGAATGGTCCGAAAAAGAAAAAAAATCCAGTGAGCGGCAGTTCTGTGGGCGGAAATGCCTTGTTGATGCCAGAGGTCAGAGGAGAATGGGCAGACTGGTTCGAGCTGATAGAAAGGCAACAGTGACTCAAATCGCCACCCGTTACAACCAAGGTAGGCCTAAGAGCATCTCTGAACGCACAGTGCGTCGAACTTTGAGGCAGATGAGCTACAGCAGCAGAAGACCACACCGGGTACCACTCCTTTCAGCTAAGAACAGGAAACTGAGGCTACAATTTGCACAAGCTCATCGAAATTGGACAGTAGAAGATTGGAAAAACGTTGCTTGGTCTGATGAGTCTCGATTTCTGCTGTGACATTCGGATGGTAGGGTCAGAATTTGGCGTAAACAACATGAAATCTTTGGGATGTGGTGGAACGGGAGATTCGCATCAGGGATGTGCAGCCGACAAATCTGCGGCAACTGTGTGATGCCATCATGTCAATATGGACCAAAATCTCTGAGGAATGCTTCCAGCACCTTGTTGAATCTATGCCACGAAGAATTGAGGCAGTTCTGAAGGCAAAAGGGGTCCAACCCGTTACTAGCATGGTGTACCTAATAAAGTGGCCAGTGAGTGTACTTTGCGGTCCGCTCAGCTTGCTTCAGTTTTTCAATGTCTTTTTTAAAATGTGGCGCCCCGAACTGGACACAGTATTCCAGATGAGGCCTGACCAAGGAGGAGTAGAGGGGGATAATTACTCTACGTGATCTAGTCTCTATACTTCTTTTAATACATATACCTATTGCAGCATATGAAGAAAATCTTGGTCTTCTTTGACGCTCAGTGTGTTGCTGAACTTTCTAGGATTATAAAGATGATAGTGATGGAGCATTCACCAGGGCCTATTGTAACCCATCGGTTCCCCGCAATCACAAGGACCTGATGTGGGCCGATGTGTGTGAGCATTGGTGTGAGTTCCATTTAAATGCCAATTTCAGAGATTGACAGGGGCGGTTAAATGGTTGACAGCCAAGGTTGGAGCTCAGCTTTGACCACAGCTGTTAGATTTAGATGAATGCTATTCAATTTAGCCGCGTGTGGCACGGGTTCAGCTCCTGAGCATGCTCCACACACCCCTACCCGTTCCATGACGCATATAACTATCACAGGGTGTTAAGAGGTTAAATAGAATTCCAAATACCTTTAATTAGCATATCACTTTTTTTGTCTACATAGGTAACTTTTATAGAGAAGGGAGAATTGATTCAAAGCAAACTGAATTCACTTCAGCCACCATTTTGCTTGATTCTTGTTAAAATTACATATACAGTATTTAAAAAAAAAATGTATCTCCTGCATTGGCGTCGGCAGTGCCTGTCATTTCATTTTTACCATAGTTGCTGGACAGAGACACGTGAGCACGGCTTGGTACCACTGAAACATGTTGTGCTTTTTTAATAAATTTGTTTATATTTTAATAAATTGTGGTGAATTATCCATGTATTTGTAAGGCTATGTGCACACGCTGCGGAATGGTGTGCGGATTTTTCCGCACTGTTTTTGGTAAATCCACAGGTAAACCGCACTGCGGATTTACCGCGGAATTACCGCGGATTTACCACAGTTATTCTGTGGATTCCACCTGTGGTTTTACACCTGCAGATTTCTGTTGTGGAGCAGGTGTAAACCACTGCGGAATCCGTACAAAGAATTGACATGCTGTGGAAAAAACAACACTGCGTTTCCGCGCGTTTTTTTCTGCAGCATGTGCACTGTGGATTTTATTTTCCATAGGTTTACATGGTACTGTACACCTCATGGAAAACTGCTGCAGATCCACAGCATCAAATCCGCTGCCAATCCGCAGCAAAATCCGCAGCGTGTGCACATAGCCTAAGGGTTGGCCAGGACTATAGTCATGGCTAGGGACGCTAGAGCATCGCTGTCCGGGCCTTCCCCCACAGAAAAGCAAAGTCCGTTATTCAGCGTACCTGGGTCTCCAGGTTCAGGTCCCACCGGGCATTTCCCAGACAGCGATAGACCCTCTTCGAGGCGACTCCAAATAACTGAGACACAGTCCATGGTAACTTTGAACGGTTTCTTTACTGACAACTTCACACAATATATCCACAGTTGGCACATCATTACTGACACATCCGTCTTGACATGCTTCCTCAGCTTTCCCTACTGTGACACTTCCACACGGCACGTACCCGGACCGGACCGTCTTAGACTGCCTTCGCACTTCTTCCTGGCCTAACCTTGCCATGATGACAACTCCTTCTGCATGTTTCACCCAGACTTGAAATCATCAGCCACCTGGTTTAGTTGCCTCTGCCTAAAATGAGGTAGTCCCCACCTGTACGCACCGAAGTTCATGTAGTACAAATATAAAACATTTCCCAAATGTGGGAAGGTATCCCTGGGGGTAAGCTCCCCCTTTGCTTGAGGGAAGTACACCCTTTTTCTTTTCTCTTCAGCCAAAAAGACAGTCCCTGCTTTTCAAGCAGAATGGGCGCAAAACGGGTGCAACAAAATATCAAACGAGAAGAGTCCACAGGTTCCAGATAAATATACACCCGGCTCGCAGTCCTCCAGGTCACAACAAATATATAAATAAACTCAAAACAAAGGAAATGTCCTTATGACCAATTTTGGCCATGCAACTCCCCCATTCTCCGAGGGGAACACACCAAGGCTTTTCCTCTACCCTGAAGGATGCAAAACAATCCTTCAACAAATCCCATGGATAGCGCAATGTGCGCAACACATTTTTTTTTTAAGCAATGGGACCTTCTGCTGTTGAGTGTGAATGGGTGGCTCCCAGCGACATGGAAGAGTAAGAGGCAGGCTAAACCTCCGATGACCGGGGTTGAGGCATGGGTCCCCCTATGGGGACGGACAACGGCCTCCAAGACAGGGGTCTGTGGGGAGGACCTTCCCTCAGGGATAAGGATGAAGGGACACTCACCCGCTCAGTTGTCGGTGCGATAGCCATGGCCATTCTGGGAACGCTGGCTCTCTCTGCGGGGACACCCTTGCTCTTGGTGGACGAATGGGGTGCCGGCTCGTTCTTCACTTCCGCCCGTGGTTCCTCCAGGGCAGACTCCTGTTCCAGTCTTCGCTGAACAAACAGCAAGGGTTCCGGATCACCCACTCCTTGGGTCCGAAGTTGCACTGCTGGCTCCGCATGCGAGAAGTTCAGCTCCTGAGTAGATGATGGCTGCGTTGGTTGCTGACTCCGCGGACGAGGCAATTCCGAGGGTGGACAGGTGGGAACCTCCGCCGGTTCCTCCCATGTCTTGCCAGGCTGAGCTCCTGCTCTCTCCTGCTGCCACTTCCACTCATTGCGGCCCACGCTCTGACATCTATGGTTGCAGGAGTGTTGCATCGTGGCTGATTCAGGTTCACAAAATGGCATTGCACAGCTTCTTCCGGAATTCTTTTCTGGGTCTCACCCATTTCCAGGTGGGACCGCCTCCGACAACTCCACCCATGTGTTGTTAGCCTGTGGAGGGGTGTCGGGTCTTCTCTTCATCTGCACCCACCAAGGGTGGCCGGGGCATACTGACAGGCAGGTTTTGGGGACGGCTGCAATGCCCACGAAGGACGTGACGTGGCGTAGCACAGGCTCAGCAGGAAAACATCAGACACCGATCCAGGATAGATGTCATCACAGGGTGGACCCTGGGGAACATCGGGTCACAGGCTAGAACACGGATGGCACAGGACCAGGCAGCAGCGGTCATCAGGTTCCTAGCTACAGCCGTCAGGCTTCGGGCATCGGACCTAGAAAGGAACTCAAGTGAGACGGTGCAAGCACCGCCGGACTGTATCTGGGCTGGACGGGGTTAGCATCACATGGTAGTCAGAGCACAGAGTAGTAGATGCTCAGCAGAAACACCGGTTACAAGAGACTCAGAGTCACTGGGTGCGAGGCTCCTGATACAGAGGGCTTCCAGGGACATAACACAACAGACACAGTTCAGACAGAGTAAGGTACAGGACAGTTAATGGATCAAGGATTCAGGCCTGGATATACCGCTTCCAGGACAGGCGCCAGGACAGGACATAACCGGAATCAAGGCAAGGACTTTGGTACCAAAACATAGACAGGAGAGGTGCTGGAACACAAAACACACATAGCAAAGTTCAGGAGCTTTGTGAGTAGCTCAGGCCCCGCCCATAGGGCAGGGGAACTATATATAGGAGCTGCCCCTCAGCAATTGGCTGGGGACAGCATTTCAAGCACAAACACTAACCCTTATAAAAGCAGGGGAGATGTGGCCTCGCATGCCCTTAGCACAAACAGAAACCATTACAGCACAATCAGTGCAGGAACCTGGCAGTGGCTGCATGCCCAGACACACAGGGAAAGTCATGCACCTGCTGCAAATGACCTCGCAACCCGTGGACAGCTTCCACAGTGACAACCAGGGACCGCACATATGGATGGTCATGCAGCAGAGCAAAGACCTAACCACCAATGTACAGCTACGCAGCAGAGCAGGGAACTAAGCAGGCTCCATACACGTAACAGCCAACTGTATCCCATCTCAATTAGGGGGAAAGGAGCAAAGGGTTAAAGCAAAGACATACATTGTCACGCCGAAAACCAGATACAGACAAAACGGCGTGACATCCACATTGCAAGGTAGTCGTATCCTGCCGACTACGCGAAGTGTAAGGGTTGGCCAGGACTATAGTCGTGGCCAGGGACACTGTTGTGAATTTACCTTTTGGCTCCCTCTAGTGGCTACTAGTGATTTGACTCTGGGTATGTCATTCATCCCTTGTATGCTCACCTGGGTCGTTAGGTCAGGGGTGTTGCTATATAAGCTCCCTGGACCTTCAGTTCAATGCCTGGCAACGTTGATATCAGAGCTAATCTGTAGTGCTCTTGTCCACTGATCCTGGTTCCTGTTTGATTAAGTTAAGTCTGCTTCCTTGCTTTTTGCTATTTGTTTTGGTTTGCATTTTTGTCCAGCTTGTATATAATCTGTTTCCTGACCTTGCTGGAAGCTCTAGGGTGGCTGGTGTTCTCCCCCCGGGCCGTTAGACGGTTCGGGGGTTCTTGAATCTCCAGCGTGGATTTTGATAGGGTTTTTGTTGACCATATAAGTTATCTTACTACATTCTGCTATTAGTAAGTGGGCCTCTCTATGCTAAAACCTAGTTCATCTCTGTGTTTGTCATTTCCTCTTACCTCACCGTTATTATTTGTGGGGGGCTACTATCCTACTTTTGGGGTCTATTCTCTGGAGGCAAGAGAGGTCTTTGTTTTCCTCTTCTAGGGGTAGTTAGTCCTCCGGCTGGCGCGAGACATCTAGCGACCAACGTAGGCATGTTCCCCGGCTACTGCTAGTGTTGACGTTAGGAGTAGATATATGGTCAACCCAGTTACCACTGCCCTATGAGCTGGATTTTTGTACGTCGCAGACTTACTTGTTTCTCTGAGACCCTCGCCATTGGGGTCATAACAGGACACTAGAGCAAGCATCCAGGCCTTCCATCCCACAGAAAAGCAAAGTCCATTATTCAGTGTACCTGCGTCTCCAGGTTCAGGTCCCCCCGGGCACTTCCTAGGCGGCGATAGCCCCTCTTCGAGGCGACTCCAAATAACTGAGACACAGTCCATGGTAACTTGAACGGTTTCTTTACTGACAACTTTGCACAATATATCCACAGTTGGCACAACATTACTGACACATCCATCTTGACATGCTTCCTCAGCTTTCCCTACTGTGCTGACACTTCCACACGGCACGTACCCAGACCGGACAGTCTTAGACTGCCTTCCCGCTTCTTCCTGGCCTAACCTTTCCATGATGACAACTCCTTCTGCCTGTTTCACCCAGACTTCAAATCATCAGCCACCTGGTTTAGTTGCCTCTGGAACAGCATCCAGCCTGTCTATACTACTCCCAGTGAAGCTACAGCATCCTTCTTTTCTTCAGCCCATCTAACTCCTGCCCCAAGAGCCTACACCCAAGCGGTGAGTTACCACATATTGGCTGCTGTTCTGGTTCACTGTACCAATGTCCAAAAGTTGTGGATAACTGGGACTTTCGCTGCCGAGCCGTCCTGGGCCTATAGCCCATGTGGACACTTCGGGCACCCTGGCCCTGTCTGAACTAACTTCCTACTCACCTAGCCTTAACTCCTGGCAGCCCCTCCTACACTTAACCCCCAAGTTGCTAAGAACTCTACATGCTGAAGTGCCCTGCTCTAGTGTCCAAAAGGGTGCACTGCACTTTTCCTATCTAAAATATAATAAAACCCAACACATTTACAAGAAATGGTAACACAGTAAAAAGTGTGGCAATACCATAAACTCTAGGTGTTAATACAACATGTAGCAGTACCACCGGGTAATTAGCAATACACAGTAGAAACGCATAAATAACTCTGGAGAGAAGAGAAAGGGAGTAGTATTATTCCACCCCCTTACATATTGCCTTTGGGAGTGCTGGTCATCTGAATTTTCTCTTCCAAAAAATAAATGATGCTCACCTTGCCACTCACCTGACCTTAGACTGCAACTTCCTTCCTGGTCCTCCAGTGAATTGCTTACTTTATGGCTTTAGTTTTCCCTTCTATCTTCATCTTCACTCTCTGGACTCTCTGGCAATGATAAGGCCTCAAGCAAAGTAAAAATATTTTGTGTGTAAAAGAGGTTGCCGCGCTGAAGGCACTTACAAATTGAAGTGTAGTCCTGTGTAGAAAATGTCCGTTTGTGCGGCGGTTTCTTCTCCACTATTCAGTGGTAATGAGCAATGGGAGCGTCCTCCCCGTGATTGCAGTCCCCTGAAAAAAACAACCCTGCCGCTGTGTGTCAGCGGTAGCCTCGGCCGATGGCGCCGCCGTCAGTGAAGCGAGGTTAGCGGGGGGCGTGGTGTATTGGTGACGTCACCTGTCCGCGAGTGACGGACGTATGCAAGGGCCAATCACGACGCGTTTCGAGGGAAACGTCCCTCTTATATATACCTTGAGAAAGAGGGACGTTTCCCTCGAAACGCGTCGGGATTGGCCCTTGCATACGTCCGTCACTCGCGGACAGGTGACGTCACCAATACACCACGCCCCCCGCTAACCTCGCTTCACTGACGGCGGCGCCATCGGCCGAGGCTACCGCTGACACACAGCGGCGGGGTTGTTTTTTTCGGGGGACTACAATCACGGGGAGGACGCTCCCATTGCTCATTACCACTGAATAGTGGAGAAGAAACCGCCGCACAAACGGACATTTTCTACACAGGACTACACTTCAATTTGTAAGTGCCTTCAGCGCGGCAACCTCTTTTACACACGTTGATTATCTTTTGGCAGTCATACACACCTTACTGGCTGGTTTGCCTGCTGCTGTTTCTTCCAGGCACACGTGTTCAGCGCCTTTGTGATTTTTAGTGTCTTTGCAAAAATATTTTGTGATCCATAGTTGAATTTCCTTGCTTAATTTGAGTTAATCTGATGCATTTGAGTTTCAGCAGATTCTCTTGTCCTTACTATAGAATATTGAAATGGCTGGCATTTTTTACACTTTCAGATATCTGATCATAAATTTTAATAGTAAGCTCTTCTGTTGTAATCAAGGGATCATTTGGCAATACAAAGTATAAATTATCGCTAGATCGCAGCAGCTGCTCAGCATTCGGAAAGACAAGGTGAACAGCAGTGTGAGCAGCCTCTTCTTACCTCAGCAGCCTTTATACAGCGGCGCACTACCAGTGGCGGCAGGCCACGTTGTCTTCCCCCCAGAGCTGGCAGTGCCCACCCACATCCCTCAACTTTCACCGTACGCTCAACTTTATCAACATCCTGGATGCCGATACAGCTGAAAGTAATGCTGAAAGAGGGAGCATCAGGTGATGCTCCTTCTTCCATCATTCACCCTCTGCATCTGACGTCTCAGCACAGCAGGCGCATTACATGGTGCCCTCTGTGCTGAGATGTGCAGCACATCAGAGTGGTCGCTGCAGAGATCAGAGCAGCAAGGGAACAAGCAGGAGAGGTGAGTATTGTATTTTTATATCAGTAAGTACATTCTGGTGGCCATGGAGGAGTATGGCATGTATTATACTATATGGAGGACTATGGGGTGCATTATATTGTATAGATGGCTATGAGGAGTGCATTATACTGTATGGAGGATTATAGGATGCATTATACTGTATGGAGAATTATGGGGTACATCATACTATATGGACTATATGGGGAACTATGGGGATTGCATTATACTATATAGAGAACTATGGGGAGTGCATTACACTACATAGAAGACTATATGTGCATTATACTGTATGAAGTACTATGGACAGTGCATTATACTATATGGAGGACTATGGGGTGCATTATGGTATATAAAGAATTATGAGGTGCAGTATACTATATGGACTATGAAGCCCATTATACTATATAGAAGACTATGTGGGAGTTATTATAATATTTGGAAGGCTATGTGGGGGCCTTTATGGAGGACTATGTGTGGTCTAACATACTGTATGCAAGCAATTAAACAGTGTGAAGGTTTCATCATGCTGTGTGGGGGCCATTATACTATTTGGAGGGCTAGTGGGGGGCATTATACAGTGTAGTGAGGCTTGGGGCCTTTTTACTCTATGTGGCTCTATTATACTGCATTGACAGCTGTTTGGGGGTACACTTGGGGAATCATACTGTGTTGCTGTCACCATACTTTGCTGGGGAGTTGAGATGGGGGTACAGTACTGTTATTATACTGTGCGTGTGGAGGGTACTGTGGAGGAATTCATTGTGGATGTATCATAATGTATTTGTGCGACACATTTGTTGGCATCATACTTTATGGATGCAATGAAAGGGGAATATAGGCCTTCAGTAGGAGGAAAATTACTTTGTAAAGGCTACAAAGTCTTCTGTGACCCTGACAAATATACTATATATATATATATATATATATATATATATACTGTATATATATATTTTTTTTTTTTCAATGAAAACACACCTACAGAAATCACATGGATCCCACACACACCGTGTGCAGTTGTAGAAAGTTGTCTAACTCTACCCATGTATATACAAGGACAGTAACGTATACTCCGGATAATCATTAATCACAAGAGAAAAATGGAGTTCTATACGAAATATTTTAAAATCAATATTTTATTAACAACATTTTTTAAAAGATAAATATTACAAGAAA
This sequence comes from Ranitomeya variabilis, assembly GCF_051348905.1. Taxonomy (NCBI): domain Eukaryota; kingdom Metazoa; phylum Chordata; class Amphibia; order Anura; family Dendrobatidae; genus Ranitomeya; species Ranitomeya variabilis. The sequence goes on along the minus strand of NC_135238.1, from coordinate 199,776,845 downwards.
ATAAATGTAGAAAAGGGGAGACCCTAGTACAGAAACATCCACATCGCAGGCACATAAATATATATCACCATGGTATAAATGTATAGATAAACATCCATGTTAGCACACAATGGTAAAACATAATCCTAATTTTTATATGGACAAGTGTCCTCCATGCAGACTACGCAAGGAAACCAATTGTGATGCGTATCAAATGAACGGTTTCTTACCCATAGCGAAGTAAAGTGACCAGCCCTAGGGGCTTCCAGAGTCCCAGGCACTGGTCACTTTACTTCGCTATGGGTAAGAAACCGTTCATTTGATACGCATCACAATTGGTTTCCTTGCGTAGTCTGCATGGAGGACACTTGTCCATATAAAAATTAGGATTATGTTTTACCATTGTGTGCTAACATGGATGTTTATCTATACATTTATACCATGGTGATATATATTTATGTGCCTGCGATGTGGATGTTTCTGTACTAGGGTCTCCCCTTTTCTACATTTACTTTCTTGTAATATTTATCTTTTAAAAAATTTTGTTAATAAAATATTGATTTTAAAATATTTCGTATAGAACTCCATTTTTCTCTTGTGATTAAATATATATATATTTTGTTGGTGGTGGGGGGGGCCCAATTAGAATTTCTGCTATGTAGTCCCATGATTTCTATGTATACCCCATGATATCTCCAGTATAAGATCAGCTAGACAGGGTGGAGAGCAGTGTGAGCAACCTCTTCTTACTTCAGCTCCCTGGTATATCCAGTATTAAATAAGATATATACAGTTGTGACCAAAAGTATTGACACCCCTGCAATTCTGTCAGATAATACTCAGTTTCTTCCTGAAAATTATTGCAATCACAAATTCTTTGGTATTATTATCTTCATTTAATTTGTCTTAAATGAAAAAAACACAAAAGAGAATGAAGCAAAAAGCAAAACACTGATCATTTCACACAAAACTCCAAAAATGGGCCAGACAAAAGTATTGGCAACCTCAGCCTAATACTTGGTTGCACAACCTTTAGCCAAAATAACTGCGACCAACCGCTTCCGGTAACCATCAATCAGTTTCTTACAATGCTCTGCTGGAATTTTAGACCATTCTTCTTTGGCAAACTGCTCCAGGTCCCTGATATTTGAAGGGTGCCTTCTCCAAACTGCCGTTTTTAGATCTCTCCACAGGTGTTCTATGGGATTCAGGTCTGGACTCATTGCTGGCCACCTTAGAAGTCTCCAGTGCTTTCTCTCAAACCATTTTCTAGTGCTTTTTGAAGTGTGTTTTGGGTCATTGTCCTGCTGGAAGACCCATGACCTCTGAGGGAGACCCAGCTTTCTCACACTGGGCCCTACATTATGCTGCAAAATTTGTTGGTAGTCTTCAGACTTCATAAAGCCTTGCACACGGTCAAGCAGTCCAGTGCCAGAGGCAGCAAAGCAACCTCAAAACATCAGGGAACCTCCGCCATGTTTGACTGTAGGGACCGTGTTCTTTTCTTTGAATGCTTCTTTTTTTCTCCTGTAAACTCTATGTTGATGCCTTTGCCCTAAAAGCTCTACTTTTGTCTCATCTGACCAGAGAACATTCTTCCAAAACGTTTTAGGCTTTTTCAGGTAAGTTTTGGCAAACTCCAGCCTGGCTTTTTTATGTCTCGGGGTAAGAAGTGGGGTCTTCCTGGGTCTCCTACCATACAGTCCCTTTTCATTCAGACACCGACGGATAGTACGGGTTGACACTGTTGTACCCTCAGACTGCAGGGCAGCTTGAACTTGTTTGGATGTTAGTCGAGGTTCTTTATCCAATATCCGCACAATCTTGTGTTGAAATCTCTTGTCAATTTTTCTTTTCCGTCCACATCTAGGGAGGTTAGCCACAGTGCCATGGGCTTTAAACTTCTTGATGACACTGCGCACGGTAGACACAGGAACATTCAGATTTTGGAGATGGACTTGTAGCCTTGAGATTGCTCATGCTTCCTCACAATTTGGTTTCTCAAGTCCTCAGACAGTTCTTTGGTCTTCTTTCTTTTCTCCATGCTCAATGTGGTACACACAAGGACACAGGACAGAGGTTGAGTCAACTTTAATCCATGTCAACTGGCTGCAAGTGTGATTTAGTTATTGCCAACACCTGTTAGGTGCCACAGGTAAGTTACAGGTGCTGTTAATTACACAAATTAGAGAAGCATCACATGATTTTTCGAACAGTGACAATACTTTTGTCCACCCCCTTTTTTATGTTTGGTGTGGAATTATATCTAATTTGGCTTTAGGACAATTCTTTTTGTGTTTTTTTTCATTTAAGACAAATTAAATGAAGATAATAATACCAAAGAATTTGTGATTGCAATCATTTTCAGGAAGAAACTGAGTATTATCTGACAGAATTGCAGGGGTGTCAATACTTTTGGCCACAACTGTAGGTGGACAGGAGTGTGAGTGGCCTCTTCTTACCTCAGCTCCCATATTCTCTCCAATATTAGATCAGATATATGAAGGACAGCAATGTGAATGGCCTCTTGTTACCCGAGAAGCCCTGTTACCTCCAGCATTAGATCTGATAGCAGAGTGGACAGCAGTGGAAACAGCCTCTTTTTACCTTGGCTACATTGGTATCTCAAGTATTTGGATCAGATAGACAGGATGGACAGCAGTTTGAGCATCCTCTTCTTACATCAGCACTTATGGTGTCTGCAGTATTAGAGCAGAAAGACAGGGTGGTCAGCACTATGAGCGGCCATCTCTTACCACATCACCCTGGTCTCTCCAGTATTATGTCAGATAGACAGGGTGGGCAGCAGTTAGAGCAGCCTCTTCTTACCTCAGCAGTCCTGGTATCTCGAGTATTAGACCAAATAGACAGGGTGGACACCAGTGTGAGCAGTCTTTTCTTACCTCAGGACCCCTGGTATCTCCAGTATTAGATGAGATAGATAGGGTGGACAGCAGTGTGAGCAGCCTCTTCTTACTTCAGGACCCTTGGAATCTCCAATATTAGATCAGATAGACAAGGTGGACAGCAGTGTGAGCAGCCTCTTCTTACCTCAGAACCTGTTATCTACAGTATTAGATGAGAATATCCACATAGTGCACATGTGCACATTTTCTTACACTTGAAGTGAGAGGTCAGGGCTTCCTACTGCATATAATCACAGGCTCCTGTGCCATTAATATTCTAGATCAGGTTTCTGTCAGGTGTAACAAGATGGTGTTATGAACTGATTACCTCCCTGGACAAAACAAGTGTGATATGCAAATAAAAGGCATTTAGGAATTTATCCATAATCACATTTTCTTTCTTTATTGTTTTCTTTTCACAGAGAAATCCATTAAGCTTAATTCAAATATAATCTATCGTCCTTGATAATAGATTTAAATGTACATCTAATAGCAGGTGGTAATGGAGCTTATGGACTCGTTCAAAATAATCATCTACTGATGTCTGTTATTTAGGGTTGGATTCTTATGATAGACTAGATGGTGGCCCGATTCTTATCGGGTATTCTAGAATATGCATGTCCACGTAGTATATTGCACAGCCCACGTAGTATATTGCCCAGCGACGTAGTATATTGCCCAGTGATGTAGTATATTGCCCAGTGATGTAGTATATTGCCCAGCCACGTAGTATACAGCACAGAGCCACGTAGTATATTGCACAGCGACGTAGTATACAGCACAGAGCCACGTAGTATATTGCCCAGCCACGTAGTATATTGGCCAGTCACGTAGTATATTGCCCAGCTACGTAGTATATTGCCCAGCCACGTATGTCACAGGTTAAAAAATAAAAAATAAACATATACTCACCTTCGGAGGGCCCCTTGTAGTCCTGTCGCCTCCTTCTCACACAGGCGGCCAGGACCTGTGATGACGTCCCGGTCACATGACCGTGTCGCGGTCACATGACCGTGACATCACGGCAGGTCGTTCTCACGCAGGATCTATGATGACATCGCGGTCACATATCCGTGACCTCATGACAGGTCCTTCTCGCAGACCATCCTTGCCACCGGAACCTGTTGCTTGCATAGAGCGGTCACCGGAGCGTCGCGAGGAGCGGGAAAGGCGGCGGAAGGTGAGTATATAATGATTTTTTATTTTTTTTATTATTGTTAACATTAGATGTTTTTACTATTGACGCTGCATAGGCAGCATCAATAGTAAAAACTTGGTCACACAGGGTTAATAGCGGCGGTAGCGGAGTGAGTTACCCGCGGCATAACGCGGTCCGTTAACCCTGTGTGAGCGGTGACTGCGGGGAGTATGGAGCGGGCGCCGGGCACTGACTGCAGGGGAGCAGGGAGGGACTAATCGGACTGTGGCCGGCGCTGATTGGTCGCGGCAGCCATGACAGGCAGCTGGCGAGACCAATCAGTGACTTGGATTCCATGACTGACAGAGGCCGCGACCAATGAATATCCGTGACAGAAAGAAAGACAGAAGGACAGAAAAACGGAAGTGACCCTTAGACAATTATATAGTAGATTATACAGTATGTCTACTTATAGGGGTTGTCTCATGTTCTTAAATGGGTAAAATTGCAAAATGCTTGTAAAAATAAGAAACTTTGCCTTTTATTAAAAATCCTCTCCATTCTCCAGAACTGAGAGATATTTCATTTTCTAGTGGAAAGTTCGATACCTAAGTTACTCAACACACCCCACCCTCAGAGTGGCCAGTTACCAAGGCATGGAGAGCAAACTGCTTGCAGGATGTATGTTTTTTCTCTTTTGTCTTAGTTGAAAATATATTGAAAAAAACATTATAAAATAGACTAAAAACAAATTAACGCTACATACACTCACCGGCCACTTTATTAGGTACACCTGTCCAACTTCTTGTTAACACTTAATTTCTAATCAGCCAATCACATGGCGGCAACTCAGTGCATTTAGGCATGTAGACATGGTCAAGACAATCTCCTGCAGTTCAAACCGAGCATCAGTATGGGGAAGAAAGGTGATTTGAGTGCCTTTGAACGTGGCATGGTTGTTGGTGCCAGAAGGGCTGGTCTGAGTATTTCAGAAACTGCTGATCTACTGGGATTTTCACGCACAACCATCTCTAGGGTTTACAGAGAATGGTCCGAAAAAGAAAAAAAATCCAGTGAGCGGCAGTTCTGTGGGCGGAAATGCCTTGTTGATGCCAGAGGTCAGAGGAGAATGGGCAGACTGGTTCGAGCTGATAGAAAGGCAACAGTGACTCAAATCGCCACCCGTTACAACCAAGGTAGGCCTAAGAGCATCTCTGAACGCACAGTGCATCGAACTTTGAAGCAGATGGGCTACAGCAGCAGAAGACCACACCGGGTACCACTCCTTTCAGCTAAGAACAGGAAACTGAGGCTACAATTTGTGCAAGCTCATCGAAATTGGACAGTAGAAGATTGGAAAAACGTTGCTTGGTCTGATGAGTCTCGATTTCTGCTGCGACATTCGGATGGTAGGGTCAGAATTTGGCGTAAACAACATGAAAGCATGGATCCATCCTGCCTTGTATGGAGCATCTTTGGGATGTGCAGCCGACAAATCTGCGGCAACTGTGTGATGCCATCATGTCAATATGGACCAAAATCTCTGAGGAATGCTTCCAGCACCTTGTTGAATCTATGCCACGAAGAATTGAGGCAGTTCTGAAGGCAAAAGGGGGTCCAACCCGTTACTAGCATGGTGTACCTAATAAAGTGGCCGGTGAGTGTATATCAGCGTGCCACACAAAACAAACAAGCCCTGATACAGTTCCACTGATGTAAAAATAAAAATATTAGAATAAAATAAAAACATAAACATAAATAAAAACATCAGAAAATGACAACCAAAAAAAAGATTTTTAGTTTTTACTTTTTTCATCACTTTAAAAAAAAAAGTTTAGTATTGCCATAATCATACTGACCTGAAGAATCATGTTACTAGGTCATTTTTTCACACAATGAATATCATAAAGAGAAAACGAAACAAAATGCAATGGTGAAATTGTGGGTTTTTTTTCACCATTTCAAAATGATTTTTTTTCTTCTGTTCAGTACATTACTTGCTAAAAAGTGAATGTTGTCTTTCAAAACTACAACTCATCCCACAAAACAAGCTCTTGCATGGCTATGCCAACTGATAGATAAAAAAAGTTATGGCTCTTTGAAGAAAGGGAGAAGATAACATAAGTGAAAAAATTGCCCTTTGCCAGTGAAAGGTCAATACCGCTAAGAATGACTCTCATAACCAGATATGAATGATTTATTTGACTGACTCATTGATTACCGTGATTGCAGATCCACTAGTCCTTATGTTAGTGATAGAATAAAGTTTACTAAATTCCTTTAAATTTGACAGAGAAACTGTATTTTTTTATTTTCATCTATTCTTACAACCAAAACATAATAGAGAATAGATAAAATAGGTCAGAGGACGTAGTGAGCAGCGCTAGACTTGTCAGGTGGAGGCAGTGCTATAACACTTGTAGGGGCAATCTATTCTGCAGAGGTACGTTTTCAGTGAATGTGTGATGGTTTGTAGGGTTTGGGAATGTTGGGGGTCCTGAAGGTGGGAGACACAAGACAACTCTTGTATGTGAGAGTATGAGCTAAATTTACTGATAGAGAGATGGCTGTTATTAGCAAAACAGAATTTGCCAATTATGAGACCTTGAACTTTAGTTTGAAGTTGATGTCCAGGTGGACTTGTTCTGCCTTTCTTCTCTGTGTGCATATCAAATCACCAAATGCATCAAACTGGTTATCAGGTAACAAACTCATATGTAAAGAAGTCAGCTTCTAATAATAAGGCTTGTCTGCACAACCTCCAGGCTGCATGTAGCTATAATATGCACCTATGGATTCCTTTGAGGCCTTACTGTACTTTCACCTTTGTTTTTTTTGCTAGATTTGTTCAGAATCAGACAGCAAAAACATCTGTTTGACGTAATATTAAATCAGGATTTTGCTGTGTGAATCTGTCTGAATCTACCAGAAGACAAAATATGACACCATCCAGATCACCATATGCCTACAGCTTTGTAATACAAAACCGCAGCGACTCTATCAGCCTCTGCTGTGTGCATGAGGACTAATTATCAGGTATAATGTACCCAAATTCTTTCAATTTTTAAAAAATGTTATTAAAAAAAAGTTTATTGTAAAACATTGAAAACTACCTGTAGGTAAACCATATAAAACACTGCTTTTTATGCACATAGAATCCTTATTTACCTTCTATATTCTAATTGAGTAACTTATTTCATCCCACCTGAGCTACATGTATACATGTCCCCCCTTCATTATAAGAAGTTGGATCATGTGATCTCGAGTCTGACCTCCAGCCCAGTACTTGCACTTGTGTGTAGACAGATTTTCTACTTGCCAGTGTCATAAATCTGCCCCATTATTTCTGTGTAATACAAGAGAGCAGTTCTATATAGTAGGTGAGACAGGCTGAACCTGCATCACATAGGAGACACCGAGACTACTGTACATGCATCACATAGGAGACACCGAGACTACTGTACATGCATCACATAAGAGACATTGAGATTGCTGTATTTACATCACAAACGATACACTGAGACTGCTGTCTATATAACACATTATTTTTATTATTATTTATTTTTAAAGCACCATTGATTCCAGGGTGCTGTACATGTGAGAAGGGGGTTACATAGAAAATATAGATATAAATTAGTCTTACAGGCTACAAGATAATGGGGAAGTAGACAGTAGGTTGGGGGGTTGCAGTCACTCTTCTGCGGTGAGGTGGCAGCGGGATCATTGCAGACTGTAAGCTTTCTTGAATAGATGGGTTTTCAAATCCCATCTGAAGGTTCTGAATGTGGTGGACACTGAGACTGCTGTATATATACCGTATATATATATATATATATATAGATATATATATATATATCACATAGGATGCACTGACAATGCTGTATGTAATACATAGGATACACTGAGACAATTTTATTTAAATAACATAGGAGACAGTGAGACTGCTGTGTATATATCACATGTGATATACATTACATAGGATACTGACACTGCTGTATGCAATGCATAGGATACACTGAGACTACTTTATTTAAACCACATAGGATACACTGAGACTGCTGGATGCATCCTATAGGATACACTGAAACTGTGCTATATACATCACATAGGATACAATTAGACTATCCTATACACGTCACAGTCACAATATATACACTGAGACTCTTGTATACATCACATAGGATACACAGAGACTGCTGAATATATATCACATAGAGTACAATGAGATTGTACTATGCTATATAAATAACTTAGGATACGCTTAGACTGTGTTATATACACCACATATGATACCGTTAGACTGTGCTATCACATAGGAAACATAGAAAATATATCACATAGAGATATATCTCATAGGAGACACTGAGACTATTGTAAACATGATATAGGAAACAAATATTGCTGTAAACATAACATAAGATACACTGAGACTGCTGTACACATCACATAGGATACACTGAGACTGTTGTATATACATCAATAGGATACACTGAGACTCCTGTATACAGCAGATAGGATAGACTGAGGCTGCTTTATATACATTACATAGGAGACACTTAGACTACTGTATACACATCATATAGGATACATTTAGCCTTTTTATCTTTGGATGTGCTTATCCATGTTTTTTTTCTCAATATTGATTATTCTTTGATAGTAGCCTATGCTGCACTATATAAGCAAGAAAAATTATCAGGAGTGCTTCTTTAAACCCACTTATACATTTATGCCTCTCGTACATTCTTTTTTTTTTTTTTTTACACAAGTCCACAGACAGTGTTGTGCACACCTCCAAATAGACATATTTAGACACAAATCCCCATATGTACAATATTAGGGAAAAAAAGACATAGGCAAAAGGTATGAATTCAATAAAAACATCTTTTTAATAGAAAAATCATTAAAATAATAATAATCAACAGGAGAATCCTCTTAATAAAAAGCAGCTGGGAACCACATCCAAATGAGATAATATACCAATATATAGCAACAATAATCAATACTGCATCAAAATATGCGCAGGCAGCACAAAGGTATTCAATGACCTAAAACCTTAAAAAAGGGCTGTATAATGTAATATGGTGTATTCAATGTAAATAAATGTCATGGAACATATGCTCCTATGATCCTACAACCAGCCATGAATATACTAATTATCCCTTAGTGGCGTGCTCAGCCTAAATAAAGTGCCTTGTGCATCTCAAATAAACTGCACACAGTAACATTGCTAAGATTTGCAAACTTACATAGATGCAGCTCCAGGTAAGGAGTGTTCCACAGCGACCCCACTTTCTGTATATTGATTATATTGGAGTCTGCACTGCTTTCCCTGGGTTAGTGGTAGAGAATAATGGCAGTATAGTGGGCAAGATGATATCCATATAAGAGAGTGTATGTGAGTCGCCCAGCCAGGGCCGTGGGGTACTCGGTACCGGGTCCGGTGTTCACAGGGGAATGTCACAGTGGTGACCCGGTCCATGGCCCAGGGCACCCATGTAAAAGGGAAAGGTCTTTAAAGGGAATAAAGTTTATGTTCGTGACGCCACCTGTGGTATTCGGTCAAGGGGTCCTCTGGGGTGATGTTATGGCAGATAGATGGTATAACTTCCCACAGGTGAAGTATGTCCCCAGGGCTTCCCAGTGTGTGGATGGTAGAATGGTGAGAGGTGCAGTAAGGAATGAGGACACAGGTTTGTAGTCTCTTTACCTCGTTTACTGAAGACTTCAGCAGCCACAGTCCAGGGCACTGGATCACAGGGCAGGTAGGGTCCAGCTGGTTTGAAGGCAAGTCCAGAGTCCCCTTATCCAGGTGGAAAATAGAAGCCTTCCCTTGCGCTGTAGTGGTGTAGTCCCTTACTGCTAGAAGCTTCACATAAGGTCCTCATAAGGATGGAACATAACCCATATAACTGGTGACTTGAGCCTGTTTATAGGGTCTCTTAGATGACCCGGCTCTGTGGGGTGTCACCGTGCCTCCTGGGTGTAGGTGCGGACAGGTAACGTGCAATTAGCTGTCCTGCCGGTCTCTGATGTAAGGCGTGGAGGTCCTTACAACCTCGGTGTTCCAACTACCCATGCTCTGCACCTCAGAAGGAGGCAGCCTACTCGGGGCTGGTCCCCTTCTGGTATCCTCTCCTGTGCTTCCTCTCCTGCACGCTCACTGCAATCAATTCTGCCTTCTAAAATGTCTCTTTCCAGGAGCTGTAGCTCTGTGGCATGCACAGCTCCGTTAACCCTCTGTCCTCCTCAGACTGCTGTCTGGAACTCACTAACTTTCCCTACAGACTACCAGTTATATATATATGTGGAGTCACCTAGTAAATAGGATCAAAAGCTCCCCCTGGTGGCCTGGAGTGTGAATGTGTTGCATGTTTGTGGTACCTGGTTACAGTTATCCTTTCTTGCCTCCAAACGTAGCATCTCCCCGTGAGAAAAGCGACATTACTGTGACGACCAGGACCCAGGGGCGCCACATATGTCATCACAGGTCCTCACCTTTCTCAGCCATGTGGTTGAATACATTTATAAATAAATGTATTGTTTCCTGCTTTATCTCATATATCTCCTGTTTTGATATCATCCAGATACATTTATGTAAGCTTAAGTTCTCGCTCGTGTATTTATCATCATACTGTTTATATGAATTGTGTTTTAGGTTTACTGGTCCTTTGCGTCACATAGACAACTGCAATACTCATGGACAGATCCCAAGTTCTAATATGATAATAGGACATATGAGATTTATAAACAGTCTCTTTCTGAAGCTAAGGGGAATGCAGATCACCTACTGCTGCAATTGAGTCTTTGTTTAGGTTATTCTTCAAAAAGTAGTCTTTATTGGTTATATGTTCAATGATAAGAAGCCAAATTCACTATGTCATTTAACGTAGCTCAGTATTTGTTCCTTAGTTCATTATGTAATATAATTCCAAATGACAACACAACTATCACTGTCTAATTAAAGAAGACCTGTCACTTTCTCCAAAAACTGAACTAAGTACCTTACTAAAATCCTCAAGCTCCTTTCATTCTGCAGTTTGTTTCATGTGTGTGCCGTGTCACTCCATTGTAGAGATATTCTAGTTTGATGGATGCCCCAGGAGCTCAGTACATGAAATTGCTGCTTGCTGACCAACTGGTTATTTCTTCACAGTCTTCTCTGGAGTTGTGCGCTTTCTCCCATCCTTCCTAGACTCTGGCAATCACAGTTCAGCAGTAACTGTGGCTGCTAGACAGCTAAATCAGCTGCAGATCTGTGCTTGGCAGTGTTTGAGATGGAGGTGTGAAAGCGCATGCTCCTAAAGAAGACTTTGAAGAAACACCTAATTGCAATCAAGCAGAGATTTCACATACTGCGCTACAATAGCAACAAATGTGAATATTTCTGCAGAGGATGGATGCAGCGCAAAACAGAAAAGAGAAGCAGAATCAGAGGCGCTCAAAGATTTTTACAAATTATTTGACTCAGGGATTTTTAGCAGGTGACCGGTCCTATTTAAATTTTTTCCAGTATGCAAGTCAGAAAGGAAATTGCTCAAAATCCTCAGTAGGTAAAACTAACCAGATTGGTACCCCATTCTGAAAATTATTTCACAGTCCCAGTTGCCTAACTTTCATGCAGTTAATATGCAAAACCATTCATTACCAAAAATGAAAGAGGATGTCACTAGGAAATACACTTTTAAGACCCTCTTAATATGTATTACTAACTCAAACGAAAATTACAACCTTTGCTACAAAAAGATGCCCGCTTACAATCCTTTTTTCCAGACCCCCCACTACTGTTTTTAGGCAGCCCCCAAATCTAAGAAGCATCATTGTCAAGAGCTCCCTGTCCTCTCCAACAGCTGCAGGTACCTTTCCTTGCAATCAGAAAAAATGTAAAACCTGTCCATTTATAATGACCACGGACAAGATAAAGATTCCCAACTCACATCAGGACTACAAGATACCAGGTACTTTCAGCTGCGACACTTCTAAGGGCTGTCCCACACGTCCAGATAATTCCGGTACCGGAATAAATCGGTACCGGAGTTATCCGTGTCCGTGTGCCTGGGAACTCACGGAGGCCATACCTGCGGCACACGTGTGCCGCCCGTATGGCGAGTGGGTACCACACGGAGCGTGTGGTACCCACTCTGCATGGTGCTGAAGCTGCGATTCATATCCTCTCTGCAGTAACGTTTGCTGCAGAGAAAATATGAAGAATAGTGTTAAAAATAAAGATTTAGGTGTCCGCCGCCCCCCCCACCCCCTGTGCGCCCCCCCGCTGGTCAGAAAATACTTACCCGGGTCCCCCGTCGGCTGTCGCTCCTTCTTGGTCTTGCCGCGGCTTCTCCTGCATGCGGTCACGTGGGCCCGATCATTTACAGTCATGAATATGTGGCTCCACCTCCCATAGGGGCGGAGCCGACTATTCATGATTGTAATTGATCGGCCCCACGTGACCGCATACAGTAGGAGGCGCGGCCAGACCAGGAAGGAGCGACAGCCGACGGGGGACCCGGATAAGTATTTTCTGACCAGCGGGGGGGCGCACAGGGGGTGGGGGGGCGGCGGACACCTAAATCTTTATTTTTAACACTATTCTTCATATTTTCTCTATAGCAAACGCTGCTACAGGGAAGATATGAATACCGGCTTCAGCACCATGTGGGGGGGACAGCGCTTACTGTAGCGCTGTCTCCGGCACGCCACACGGACCCCAGACGGAGAATGTCCGTGTGAGGTGCGTGTTTTACGCGGACCCATTGACTCTATTGGGTCCGTGTAAAACGTGCGCTCCCACGAACACTGACATGTCTCCGTGTTTGGCACACGGAGACACGGTCCGCAAAAAATCAATGACATCTGCACAGATGCATTGATTTTTATGGGTCTACGTGTGTCAGTGTCTCCGGTACGTGAGGAAACTGTCACCTCACGTACCGGAGCCACTGACGTGTGAAACCGGCCTAATGTGGTGTACTTAATTATTTGTACTAAATGTCCAACTGGGGGTCTGTATGTGGGGGAGACAGGGCAAAAGCTTAGAACAAGAATGAATTCTCACCGCCATACAATAAGAGAAAAAAGAATGGATCTACCTGTGGCAATACATTTCTGTCTCCCAAATCATAGCATTATGGACATGAAATTACTTGTGTTAAAAGGTAACTTCAAATCTAAGAGAGACAGAAGAGTCTGGGAATATAAACTGATGACGACCTTTGACTGTCTCACTGCAGGAATGAATGTGTCACATGGATTTATGTCTTTTTACATCAACTAAGGAACTTGCCCCTCAGACTATGAGGGGTCATCACAACAGAACCAGACCTCAATCAGAGGACAATAAAACATTCCTTATCTAAGAACTGGCCCAATATTTATGGACATAACTGTTTATCACTCATGGTAATTCTGCTTCATGTCACCTGTCTTATCCATGGTTTTTCCTTTTTTTTTCTGCGCTATGTTCTGCATAAATATGTGATTCTTCAGAATTTCTTTTAGTCTTTGCCTGATGAAGAGACCTGAGTAGTCTCGAAAGATTGCAATTTCTTACCATCTTTTCAGTTAGCCATTAAAAGGTATCAACCACTGAGGATTCTCAATTCTAAATATTTTTCTGACTCAAACACTTGCTTTGTTGTTTATGTTTAACTTCAAAATCAGAAGAGAAAGCCATGCACACATGTTGCCTCTCCATCTACCCTCTGCCTGGATGCTGTGGTTGCCTTAGGCTATGTGCACACGTAGAATGGTCCTCTGCGGATTTGTCTACAGCGGATTTGATAAATGCGCAGGGCAAAAACGCTGCACTTTTCCTGCTGATTTATCGCGGATTTACCGCTGTTTTTGTGCGGATTCCACTGCGGTTTTACACCTGCGGTTTTCTATTATAGAGCAGGTGTAAAACCGCTGCGTTTTCCGCACAAAGAATTGACATGCTGCGGAATGTAAACCACTGTGTTTCCGCGCATTTTTTTCCACAGCATGTGCACTGCGGATTGCGTTTCCCATAGGTTCACATTGTACTGTAAACTCATGGGAAACTGCTGCGGACCCGCAGCTGCGGAAACGCAGCGTGTGCATATAGCCTAAGAGTGGTATAACTCATGCGGCCTAATGCATGATCACTAACAGGGCCCCCACCTATCACAGTTCTTTAACAGTAGATCTTCTCGCATGAGTGAAAGGGACCTTTTGGGCCCTTCAAAGCTCCAAGGCTGGGTGCTACTCTAAACTCTGTACCCACTATAAATACATTTTAAGGGGGTGAGGAAACAAAAAAAAAAAAAAAAAGAGGTCCATGAGGTTAAAAATTATCAATCTTTATTAAATATTATAAAAATAAAAATTAGCAATTAAAGTTACTAAAAAAAAAAAAATGCCTCCAAAGACACTGAGGCTGACCATATCATAAATATCTAAGTTATAAATTCCAAAACCACTATAACTATAACAATATTAATGCCCAAGAGGCTAAAATATATTACATATATCTAATGGCATTTTTATATAGCGGGTTAAATAATATTTACAGAGAAATTATAGTAGTAAGCACTATTACATTTCCCAGAGGAGCATTGCACTGCGAATAAGCCTCCTTACCTTGACAAGCCAGAGCTGGTATGTCACTCTCCACAAGGAGAAACCTTACCCCTCAGACCTCAGTCCAGAGCCTCTCACCTAGCCTAATCAGTTCTCATGCTTCGCACTGACGAGGGCCAACAGCCCGAAACACCGTGTCTGCGAATTGAGATACTGATTTGGCTTTTATCCTAAGTCATATTGCACGACTCGTTAAAGGGTTGATTGTGACTTGTAGGATCGCGACTTCCAATAGGTGGCGCTATAGAGTTTAAGTCCTCTTTTTCTCAGAAGAGGCAATTTGCATAGTAGTAAGTAGTTTCTGATAAGGCTCCTAATGTTGTAACTAGTGTTGAGCATTCCGATACCGCAAGTATCGGGTATCGGCCGATACTTGCGGGTATCGGAATTCCGATACCGAGATCCGATACTTTTGTGGTATCGGGAATCGGTATCGGGATTAATATCAATGTGTAAAAGAAAGAATTAAAATAAAAAATAGGCATATACTCACCTCTCCGACGCAGCCTGGACTTTACCGCCGTAACCGGGAGCCGTTGTACCTAAGAATGTGCGCTTGAAGGGCCTTAGATGACGTCACTGCTTTGTGATTGGTCCGTAGCGGTCACGCGACCGCTACGGACCAATCAGAGCGCCATGACGTCATCTAAGGCCCTTCAAGCGCTAATTTTTAGGTACAACGGCTCCCGGTTACGGCGGTAAAGTCCAGGCTGCGTCGGAGGGTGAGTATATCCCTATTTTTTATTTTAATTCTTTCTTTTACACATTGATATGGATCCCAGGGCCTGAAGGAGAGTTTCCTCTCCTTCAGACCCTGGGAACCATCAGGAATACTGTCCGATACTTGGTGTCCCATTGACTTGTATTGGTATCGGGTATCGGTATCGGATTAGATCCGATACTTTGCCGGTATCGGCCGATTCTTTCCGATACCGATACTTTCAAGTATCGGACGGTATCGCTCAACACTAGTTGTAACATTACAATTGTGTAAGACAAGTATTGACAAGCTCTTAATTTCAAAATATATCAGATCATAATAGAAATATATGAATCTAAAACATGTCAATATTGGAACTAGTAATGTTACTGCATATAACCCACAACAATAAAGTCACAGTAACCACTTGCAATGAAGTGCAATAGTGCAGAGTGTCTGTGCTCGAGTTAATAAGATACAATGTGTATGAGAGCTTAAGGCCATGTTCACACTTTGCGGTTTTTACCGCGGATCTGCGGCGATTTTGTTGCTGCGGGTCCGCAGCAGTTTCCATTGTGTTTACATTTACATGTAAACCCTATGGAAACCGCAAACCACTGTGCACATGCTGCGGGAAAAAACGCACAGAAACACAGCGGTTTACAACCTGCAGCATGTCACTTCTTTGTGCAGAATCGCTGCGATTCTGCACACATAGGAATGCATTGAACCGCTTACTTCCCGCATGGGGCTGTGCCCACGATGCAGGAAGTAAGCGGATAATGTGCAGATGGTACCCGGGGTGGAGGAGAGGAGAGTCTCCTCCAGGCCCTGGGAACCATATTTGTGGTAAAAAAAAAAAGAAAGAATTAAAATAAAAAATAATGATATACTCACCTCTCAGCGCTGCACGCGGCTGTCCGGTCTGGGTTGCTGTGCGAGCAGGACCTGCGGTGACGTCGCGGTCACATGACCGTGATGACGCCGCGGTCACATGACCGTGACGTCACAAAGGTCCTTCTCGCACAGCATCTTTGGAACCGGACCGCCGTGTGCAGCGCCGAGGAGATCGGGACATCAGAGGGTGAGTATAACCATTTTTTATTATTTTTACCATTACTATTGATGCTGCATATTGCTGCATATGCAGCATCAATAGTATAGGAGTAAACCCGTAGCGGAAACCGCAAAACAAACCGCGATAAATCTGCAGGGATAACCGCAGCGGTTTTGCCCTGCAGATTTATCAAATCCGCTGCGGGAGAACCCGCAGAGGACGCCGCAAAGTGTGAACGTGGCCTTAAGGCGCAGAAAGATAAGAGAATTCCAACAATAGGAACAAATAACCACCAAATCTAAATGTCATACGAACCTACCCACAGTGTCAACCACAGCGCCTCTCACCCGTTTCGCATCGCTTCTTCTGGGAGCATTTTTGGGGAGTTTCCTCACCTCCTTAAAAAGTATATATTGGAGAAGAGCCATATACTCATCTTAGTTGGACATGTATGTTGTTACCCATTATAGTTGCACCCATGTTGCCATACAAGTAGGGGAGGACACAGACAGACAAGGGGCCCTGTGCAAGAACAATATATGGGCCCTTTGCTGTCCAAAACCTTATCATAATACACCACTTTATGTTGTTTTGTTATTGTTTTGTAAGTGGAAGTGGGCCCTTATTCCTGTTCGGCTACACAAGTTGCATCAATGGTATGTCCGCCACTGCATACAAGGACAAAGGTCAGGAAATCCCCATTCAAAGCATAACTGTAGGAACCAGAGCTATATGACTATGACATAAATATCCAAGTTCGGAATAACCCACTATTGCTATTAGTTAATATCTAAATAAGGAACAGCCAGGTGAGCATGCGCTAATGTCTCCAAATAAGCAGGAACAGAACAATACTGCATTGCAAATGAGCTCTCCTCCATTAGTGAGTAAACAGTTTCTCTAGTGCCACGTAAGCTATTCTGTAATGCAGTATACAACCCATTAAACAGCCTTCAAACATGACCATTGGCGTCAACCAAGCCATCTGTAGACAGCATTCTTTTGACATATTGCTCATCTACAGATTAGGGTTCTGGTTGGCTGGGTGAGGTGCTTTTGAAGTAGCTCGTCGAGTTTGGCAGATATCCCTAGGCGCAGTTCAAGGCTCTCGTTGAATATTGACTTATAGGATAGCTAGGTATAGGTAGCAATAATACACACTTTGTTCTTTCCGGAGGAGAGCTTGTTTGCATAC
Organism: Ranitomeya variabilis; assembly: GCF_051348905.1. Taxonomy (NCBI): domain Eukaryota; kingdom Metazoa; phylum Chordata; class Amphibia; order Anura; family Dendrobatidae; genus Ranitomeya; species Ranitomeya variabilis. Next base: position 199,759,274 of record NC_135238.1, on the reverse strand, counting down.
CTTTTTCAGGGGAACATTGCCAGTAAAACTCCCAACACCAGCAGGATCTCCACAAAGAAACCTGTTTGCCTTCATGATCTCCTTTGCATTTTGATCCTACCCTATCCCGATGTGCCTTTTGTGGCCTTTTAAAGCATATGATAAGGAGTGGACTTAGTGAGGCAACCACTTAACGCCTTTCTTAATATGATTAAAAAATATGTATGTTAATTACAGGATAATCTTTCTTTTTAATTTTTGCTCACATAACACGCCCCACTGTACAATCAGGATGATACATTTAGATACAAACTTCCAGCATTCTATAAACAGGGCAAAAGGAAAATAAATAAATATACTAAATACATGAGCAGATTTTTTTCACAACTTCAGCTTGCTTATGCAAAATGCAACGAGCCGCCGTTACCAGTTTGCTTAAGGCTTCATCAGGGCAGATATATAAATAGAAAAACACTTTTACTGACATATCACAATCAGGCTTCAGTTTTGCCTTCGCTGTAATAAATGATGCAGAATTTGCAGTTTCAGAGAATCTTTATGCTACATCACCCTGTCTGTAATATTTGTAACATGATTTATACTGAAAAAATGTATTATTTTATTACTTTGAAAAGCAAACTTTGAATATCCTAAAGGAACATTACTAGTATGTTACGTTTATAACAGAATCGTTTATCTTTTTAGGTTTGGTTTGCTTTCACGGCTCAGAATAAATAGTTCAGGTATGTTAGATTCTGCAGATGTGAATAGGAAAATTATCCTCTTCTTAAGTTTTTTTCATAATTTGAAGAAAAAAAAAAAGTTGTATGTCCATCAAGTTCAACCAAGGGTGGGAGAGGATGTTCTTGAAGGGAAGGGGTGTGGGGTAACTTTAACTTTGTATCATGTAATGACATATTTAAAATACAAATACAATAGAGGACATAGCCTTTTTCATTTCTGTTATTGAATCATAAGTGTTATGGACAAGCCAAATTATAACCTTTGCAGTCTCCTGAAATTTTATTTATTTTTTTAAGATTGAGTTCCATTTCAACCACATAGAGCACAATATTTATTGCAACTTTAAGAAAAGTCTGTGAATGTTCTATCTGCTGAATCCAGACTCACAATAAGTGTTTTAGTGACAACTTGTACTGATTTATAACAGCCCCCAAAAAAAGCTTTTAAGCTCAAATGCCTGTCTGACACTTCTACCTGATACAATCGCATGTAAGCAGTACATTTAGCCTTTCAGGTGACTTCCTGACTAAATATTTGCTCTATGACAAACTAGAAAAGAAAAGCCCAGTTTACGGCAGACAGTAAATCTTTAGAACAGAGACACCTTTAGACTACATGTTTTTTTTTTGTTATTTTTTTGTTGCTGTAGTTTGTTTTGTTTTTTTTCATAGGCTACATCTTTATTTTTTTGTTTGTTTTTTTTTCTTTCATAGGTTGCGTCAATTTTTTGTATTATTTTTATTATTTTTTTTAAAGGATCTTCGCTGACAACAAACACAATGCAATATAGTTATATTGGTTCACGTCAGTTTTTGAATTAGCCATTTAAATCTGCTCATATGTACAGAGCCAATTAGTCAAATAGTTAAATAAAGTGTTTTATGTATATCTGTATATAGGCTATATAAGAGTTCCAATGGCGATTGCCTAAAACAGTCCTAATAGATTGGTACCGTACCTTATTTTAATAATACGCTTTCTGTTTCTGAGACCTTGTATATATATATATATATATATATATATATATATATATATATATATATATATATAAATACGTATGAATCTATGCATTTATTTTAATCTTGTAAAAATATAGATCATGAACTGAAGGCTCAGGTTTCTGTTGCACTTTGACCGCCAGAAAACAGCAGCACAATTCTCTCTAGTAAAAACCATTAGGAGACAATGGGACCTGTAGCAAAACAGATAAAAATAGAAGCCATGATGTCAATGTGAACAAAGCCTAAGGTTTTTTTTTTCATCACTATACCTCTTATGGGATTGAAAATGTTGCAGCTTTTTTTTTTTTATTATTTTTTTTTTAAGACTAGAATAACCTTAGTAACTCCCCACATTATATATTATATAGTGATTACATGAGAAATTGGATATCATGAGTCTGTTGAACCAAAATTGAAATAAGGGGCTTTAAGAATATCATTCAATGCAAAAATTCGAGAAATTGAACATAAGCCTTGAAGGCAATCCTGGACTTTAGGAAAGAGCAAGGCAATATTTTATTCAATTAGATGTGAGTTTAATGAAAATGTACATATATTACAAAAAAAAAATGAAAACACTACTCTGTATTATTATTATTATTTTTTTATAAATATATGCACATTTTCTTTTAAAGCCACATCTAATTTTACAAAATATTCTTAAGTTCATTCCCACTGTCAAAGATTGTTTACAAGTTTACAAATCTTTTGTTTCCAAGTGATTATCACCATAATGATCTAGCCCTAAAGCATTAAAAGATCAAGGATAAAACATTAATGGCTGTTAAAAATTATCATTTGACTGTTTTGTACTTTGCTCTTAACTTATGTTATGATCTTCTCTTAACTGTATTAATAGAAATATCCATCTCGAAATGTTTTATCTTTTATCAGTGGTTTTATAGCTGTTTTTACAATATTTTACCTGCATGCCTTTTTTTTTGCAATGTCTTGTTTTTGGCCTTTGAAAAATATATGTGAGCTCTGACCATTTTTATAAGCTATTTTTATGGTCTTTTTACACAAACGTGCATTTTTTGTATGATTTTTTTTTCCTACAAAAAATGTCCATGGAAAAATAAACTTAAAAAAAAAGCCAGACCAAAGCTCGGTGCATTTTGGGGGAAGACATGTCCCTATATGCGAAAATTCTGCTTTGTTTCAGCTGCTTTTTTTCTACAAATGTTTGCACCAAAGTACCTAAGAACAGTCTGCTCTGATTATTGCATTTTGTTGGGGTCTGTTTTGCCTCTTTTGCCTATTTTATTGCATTTTTGGTTCACATATGAAGAAGAGCTTTTGTAATACGTTTTTTGTATAGAAAAACTGGGATTCTGCACTTAAAAATGCAATTATGCTGTTTACATGCATTGTTTTGTCAGAAGGGGAGAAAAATTCACCAATAACACATACAGTTCAGCAGCAGCTTTACCTGCACAGTAGGCTTGAATTCTCATAATATCACATCCACTTTGCTTGATTTGTTATACAGTCTAACAAATGAAGAAATTATTATTATTATTATTAATATTATTATACAAATACTTAAATTGTAGAGGTATCAAGTATGTTAATGATTTTGCTGGTCCATCTTTCCTGACCCCCTGATGAAGCCTATCCTGGAGGGGAAACGCGTCGGGTCCATGATTATGGCACATTATGACATGATTGGACACTATCAATTTGACATCTTTTACTTGTACCCATATCACGCATCTGTTGCCACACAAGGAGACTGCTGCTTTTATGTGTCTTATATCATGTCTGTGTTTCTGATGATGGAATCTGTACTCTAAGGGAAGACACCTATCTAGGGTTGTCATTGGGGCTAGATATCGAGGAGTAGGGGCGCCTTCACTTGTGTTGTCTATTAGGGTGTCAATTTCCGAGGATAAGTGGGTTCATGTCTTAGGGCCTTACAGGGAAATTGTAGTGATTATTTTGCCACATTTCCCCCCTTCTTTATGTACCGTTATTGGTTTGTTATTATTTATTATTTTTTGTAAATATATATTTTTCTTTCATTTTTCTCACTTTGCAACTTTTAATGTATACCCATTAAAGTATTTGTCCTTTAATAATAAGCGTTTCTTCACTTGCTAGACTGACTACATTTATTACAATTTGGTTAGTTTGATTTGTTGCACACAGCAAATTTTAGACCCAAAAAATGCAGTAAAAAAAGTGGCTTTATAGCTTAAAAATAAAAAATAAAAAAAAACATAAAAAATAACATAGTTTGAAGTGCCTTTCTCATGTTCCTGTTGATTCACAGAAGATATCTAGAAGCAGAATTTTTACAGAAAACTGCTGTGCATTAAACCACTGTTAGGCTATGTTCACACAAGCATATTTTCAGTCCGAGTGCTCTCCTTCTAAAAAAATATTGCACCATTCTCTAGTCTTCTCCATTTTTCAGATGAGTCTCACCTATTCAAGCCTATATATGCACACAAAAAAATCCAATCTTATATGAATTAACCATATAGCATCTGATTTTTACAGATACATTGCAATCATTAACATAGTAATCTGTATGTGATCTTGTCAATTTTAATCACTGCTGATGTATAAAAGTGCATGCCATATGGATGGTATGCAGATCACAATGCACATAAAAAAAAAAAAAAAACTTTTTTTTCCTAGATGACAATTAGATGATTTTTTTATACACTCTTATGAGCCTAGCAGAAAGATGATTGTCACATTTTTATATTTCCTTACAACTTTACTAAAAATTGAATTAATCATATTTAAGACATTTTGCATTCATTTTTATTCATTATGGAGTAGCAACTTATATTTAGTAATCTGGTAAACTGTGAAGAATAATCCCCTGAGAACTGGTAGGTCGTGGATTGCCAGTAGATGTTCCAGTTTATAGGAAATATTCTGGTAACTGCAGATAATTCTTTAATTAATATGACACTCAGTTAACTTGACATTTACATGCAGCAGATTTAGTGCAGAAATTTCTGTGACTCAGAATCAATTCTGCTGTATCTGATTATACTCTTAATGTTTACAAACTATATATATTGATTCTGTGACTGTCTTACTGTATATTTAACTTGTACCACTATGAAAGAAATTAATGTATCCGAATTTTGAATCTACTATTTTACCCTTTACTGCAGAGAGCATGAGTGAACATTACTGCAAAGACTCAATAACTACATGAATATTCTTATGCAATTGATACTAATTGTTGTTATAGCCTTATTAATAATTTATTAATTCAAGAAAAGTAAATTTACTGCTAGAATTGTCAGTATATTGCTTCCATCACGTGTTGCTGACTGCAGTTTTGGGTTTATAAATTCCACTTGAAAACATACAGAGACATCTAGCGGTGAAAGTTGGAGTTGCAGCACCGTAATTCACCTTGTTAAAAGAAAAGCCACACTCTTCATCCCTAATTTGTTATCAAGTGCAGAATATTCACATTATCGTTACGTAGAAATTAACAAAGTGCAGTAATTTTTCTCTTCACTAAATGTGAAACTTCAAGAACATTATTTAACCTTTACCTAAGTAATAATCTTTCGAGAAAAGTAGCATGCTGAATTTTTCAATCACGTATTTTTTTACAGGAACCTTTAAAACTACAGTGCTGTTTTCCTTTCAGGGAAATCTACAGAATGTAATTGTGAAAACAGAGACAATAGTAATTTTTATATATTCCAATAAGACAGTCGTGAGAGTAGCGACAAGACTATATATATTTTATAGTAGATAAAAATCATATGTGGAAAAATAATATATTTAAAAGAGAACTAATTCCCCAAGGCAAATACAATATTAGGGAGTAATTTAAAATAGAACATGAATAAATAAGTCATTCAAATATATATGAATATACAGTCAAATATAATATTCAGTATATATATATATATATATATATATATATATATATATATGATTATATATATTGAATATTATATTTATAGCACAAGAATTTCAACTGCATCTAATGTAAAGGTGATTGTTGTACTGTAGATAGATAGATAGATAGATAGATAGATAGATAGATAGATAGATAGATAGATAGATACTGTAGATATTGGATAGGTAGATATATCTATAAAGAGAGAGATATATTGTACATTTACTTATACATTGGATGCAGTAGGATTTTTGTGCTATAAATATAATGTTCAGTGTATTCACGGATAATACATTTTCTAATCCTTATATAATTGGAAAAAAATAATTACACAATTTGAGCTAGAACCTCTTTGGTATGTTGTACTTTACACATGGGATTTAAGATACTAGGTGAGTGTAAATGAAAGATACCACAGGGAGCAAAACACTACACATTACCAATGGTAATCTGCATGTCTGCTTGTGATAACAATCCTTTACATTGTGTGCAACTACTTTATTCATTACACACCTCCTCATAGATAATTCCATCGTTGTGTATATATATATATATATATATATATATATATATATATATATATATACATGTATCCCTGTGAAAAGGTAGATGTGTGTGTATATATATATATATATATATATATATATATATATATATATATATATATATATATATATATATATATATTTAAACACAATATGTATGTTTAGATTTATGTATAGATGAACAAGTGATAAAAGTGTAAGTGTGTGTGTGTGTGTGTGTGTGTGTGTGTGTGTGTGTGTGTGTGTGTGTGTGTGTGTGTGTGTGTGTGTGTGTGTGTGTGTGTGTGTGTGTGTGTGTACTTTTCGGTTCTTCAGTTTTCCAGGGGTAGGGAATATTCCTGCACCCAGTCATGAACTCATTGCTTCCCTGTGTTTGCTTTATGCTTGTGGCATTCGGCACTGACTACATTGCTTAAGTAAATATTACTATATATTAAGAAAAAATGAATTTTCGCCATGAACAGGATATTGCAGGGTCTAAGGGACAATCTCTAGCACAGGGCGACATTAAGGAATATGTATCATGCATTTCCAGACAAACCTAACGAAGCAGCTCTGATTGCATATAACTTCTCACTTAATAAATCTGGAAGTTTCATTAAACTTCTTCTATGAAGGAAGGCGATGGTTACACAACAGAACACGTGCTGCAGCTCTGGATAAATAGAGGATAGATAGATAGATAGATAGATAGATAGATAGATAGATAGATAGATAGATAGATAGATAGATAGATAGATAGATATGGGATAGATAGATAGATAGATAGATAGATAGATAGATAGATAGATAGATAGATAGATAGATAGATAGATAATGTTTTTGCAAAAACACATTGTAAATGTTTATTTTAATAACAGCAAACAACCACAATATTCCTGCATGGTAGTTTGCTTCTTGCCCTGATCTCCAGCCGCATGACCTTACATAACTCATCACCCTATTACCTATACAGGCCTGCCATACTAATTAGGCTGGAATGTGGGTTTATTCGTTAACAATACTGATGATACGAACTGGTACTTGCATTGTTTTTATTCTTTACGTACCCAGAATCCTCATTTGCTTTGTTGTGTATGATTTTTATTATTATTTTTTTCTGAATATTTACACTTTATATTGTAAACATTATTGTAAACAAGTGTTTATGAGTTTGATCGTTTAGGATGGATGTGAACAGGATTGTGCAAGGTGTTCTATATCACAAGGTCTCTCCAATGAGGAGGAGGATAATTCATGGAATATTGGATCATTATAAAACTTTGCGAAAAGAAATGAAGAATAGAACAAAACATTCAATCCCCAGAACCTCTCGAAAGCAGACAAGTAGGTTGATTGCTCTCTGAGTTTAATTCCATTCTGGGACCACGTGGCTGAGAGTAACCAATGCTGCTCCTCAGAGCTACTGCAAACAGATCTGTAAAATGACTCCCCCCCACCCCCCACCCCTCCCAATCTGAACTTCGTTTTTATAAACGTTACCACAATGATCTAACCTGCTTGAAGGGATAACAATTTCCACTATGCCCCGCTCTGGATTGATGCAAGAGTGATGTGCAAGGCTCTCAGCAAACGCAACCAGTGGGAGATGGAAGGCTTGAGAGGGGGCGAGGGCTCCTCCACTAACCAGTGCAGGAATTTCCTCTCTTCTCCCGCTGTGTTTGGCACTCCCTCCAGCAGAACGGTCCCTGGATTAGCCTACCCTGGCCCTGAGAGGTCCACTTCTACTCGCTCGGAGGCCACCAAAGAAGGACCGACCTGTCCAGCTTCTACTGGGCCCTCAGCCCCCTCTCTTGGATATGGCTACCACTTTGGGAACGGATATTACAGCTGTCGCATGTCTCATGGTGTAGGTCTGCAGCAGAACCCTCTGAAGTCCACCAGCCATGCCTCCCTAGGAGGGTTCCCGGTGGAGAAATACATGGACGTGTCTAGTCTGGCCAGCACCAGTGTTCCCAGCAGTGAGGTGCCTTCAAGGGCCAAGGAGGTATCTTACTTTCAGGGCTACACTAACCCCTATCAGCATGTGCCTGGATACTTAGATATGGTGTCATCGTTTAGCCCTGGGGATCCCAGACATGAGACCTATATATCAATGGAGGGCTATCAGTCATGGACTTTGGCTAATGGCTGGAACAGTCAAGTTTATTGTCCAAAGGACCAGGCTCAAGCCCCTCATTTCTGGAAGTCGTCTTTTCCAGGTATCAGTAAGTGTAATGTGCTGTGCCTTGTGGGGAGGGGTGCACTTCCATGGAGTATGACCACATGTGTGCAGGTTGTGCCTACCTGGTTGTACACAAGTAATGTGTGTGACCTCCTGCCTGTGCTCTCTGTACATGTACTGTGTATTTGTCATTAGGTTCTATTCTGCCATGTGTACATGTAGTGTACACCCATAATGGTAGTCTGCTTTTCCCATCTATACAAGTAGTGCACTCCCATATTTCCATTCTGATCTTCTTCCTGTACATTGGTGATGTTTATTCTATTACCAGGAGTTTATTTTACTGTACACCCCTGCAGATGATTAATACCTGAACATTCTTCTAAAGTTGCAGCTATGTTTATTGAGCACATTCTCTACAATTACCTGTCTGTTGTGTATATTCTCTATAATTGCAACTTCTGGTGATTTAGTGGGTGGTTTGGTGCATTCTTCCATAACTTGTGTCAGTTGTATTCATACCTGTAAGTGCGATATATTATTACTTCTGCTCAAGCATTGGTTTATTAACACTTCTGTGTTGGTGGTATTTTTTCCTCATTTTCGTTACTCTTACTTCTGTGCCAGTGATTAATAATCACTAATGGTTGTTCCATTATCACTCGTTTCATTAGAGAATAATATTTGATTATCAGTCATAGACATGTAGTGTATTTTCTTAATGTCCTCTGTTATCACTTGTATATAAGTAATCTACACCCCTAGTTTATTCTGGCAGCATTTTTCTATCAGTGGTGCTTCTTCCTTGGTGTAATATATTCCTACTGATGTACAACTATTCCATAGTTCTAATTGCGTATATATATAAGTGGTGAATGGTCAGAAATGTATTATGTTATCAGTGGTATTCGATTAATGGATAATCATAATTTTAAGATGTTATCACTGGTATATGAGTAGTGGAAACTGATCAATTTGTGTAATATCTTCTATGGAGTATTGCAGTTATAATGGGAGTTTATATCTCTCACATCTGAGTAGTATATAATCAGAAGGGTATTGTAATATCTCTGTACACACACTGTGTAATCTGTTATCCCTCCTGTACAATGAAAGTACACTCCAAATGTATACTATTATCTCTGGTATATACACAATATTTACTATCACCTCTGGGATACACCTAATGTATATTATTATCTCTGGTATACACCAAATGTATATTATTATCTCTGGTATGCACCTAATATATACTATTATCTCTGGTATGCACCTAATGTATATTATTATCTCTGGTGTACACCTAATGTATATTATTCTTTCTGGTGTACACCTAATATATACCATTACATCTGATGTACACCTAATATATACTAATATTTCTGGTGTACACCTAATATATACTATTATCTCTGGTATACATATAATATATACTATTTCCTCTGGTATACACCTAATATATACTATTATTTCTAGTATACACCTAATATATGCTATTATTTCTAGTATACACCTAATATATACTATTATCTCTGGTATACACCTATATACACTATTACCTCTGGTATACACCTATATATACTATTACCTATGGTATACACCTATATGCACTATTATCTCTGGTGTACACCTAATACATACTATTATTTCTAGTATACACCTAATATGTACTATTACCTCTGGTATACACCAAATATATACTATTATTTCTGGTATACATATAATATATACTATTACCTCTGGTATACACCTATATATACTATTACCTATGCTATACATCTATATATACTATTACCTATGGTATACACCTATATATACTATTATCTCTGGGATACACTTAGCGTATTGTATTATATTTTTATACACCTAATATATACTATTATGTCTGTTATACAACTAATACATACTATTAGCTCTAATATATACTATTATCTCTGGTATATTCCTAATGTATATTATTATCTCTGGTGTATTCCTAATGTAGAATATTATCTCTTTTATATACATCATGCATAATATAATTTCTGATAAATACCTAATGTGTTATATTATCTCTGGCATATACCTAATGTATATATTATATCTTGTATATACCTACTGAATGCTACAATTCATGGTAGACCCCTGATGTATTCTATTAGCTCTGGTATACACCAAATATAGTCTATTATTTCTAGTGTACACCTGATGTATACTATTATCTCTGTACCTGGTGTATACTGTTATATTTGGTATACCCCTAATGTATGTTATTGTATCTGGTACACACCTGAGGTATTAGATCTGGTATACACCTGGTGCATGCTGCTATCTCTAGCATACTTTGCTATGTTTTGCTGTATGGAGGCACATTTGTATTCTTATGGCATATAGGGATTTATTTAATCCACTGTGTGTGTATTTGTTCCCCTCTTGTAGGAGATGTCGCCCTGAACCAGCCAGACATGTGTGTATACAGACGTGGGAGGAAGAAGAGGGTGCCCTACACCAAGCTGCAACTCAAAGAACTAGAAAACGAATATGCCATTAACAAGTTCATTAACAAGGACAAGAGGCGGAGGATATCAGCCACCACCAACCTTTCTGAGAGACAGGTCACCATCTGGTTCCAAAACAGGAGAGTAAAGGACAAGAAAATAGTATCGAAACTAAAGGACAATATTTCCTGATCATCAGCAAAGCACTTACTGTACTTCCACAGGAATCTATGGCACTATGTCTGCGAGGTGCTCCATTCATCCCCATGACTTCAGATCAGATGAATATTTAGAATATTTTTTATTTTATTTTTTATTTTTCCCAGGCTTGTTCCGAACTTCTGGTTTCGGTCCAGCACTACTTGCATGGACAATCTGATCCCTTGTCTTATTTTTTTAATTGTAAATTATTGTATTGATCACGGATGTTTTATGTTGACCATCAAGCTGTATTGTTCTGTCTCAGGAAAGTTGTCAACAAAAACCAACATACTATTCAGGATCTGATCACCCCTGAAGTCAGACATGCATGCTTCATGTATGCTTGATGTCGCTCTGTATCCCAGTGCCTTACAATGATCATGTAGGTGGTGTTCATGCCAACAAAGACGTTGTACAGTTCTGTCATTTCATAATTCTCATTAGTTCTGTTTAATTAAAGTATATTTAGATTTACACAAGTTCAAACAGTATTGGTGCGATAGGTCACACGGGCATTTCCAGCAATATTTTTTATTGTCTTGTAGCTGTATCTACACTCTCCATTACCTGATGACACATGTTCATACACTTGAAATTAATTTGAAAAAAAAAACAACAACTATTTTTATAAAATATTTTCTTTACCAGGAATTCTATTTATTGTTGAGTCCTCCCTGAACATCGATTAACTATGCAATTATTGTTGTACGCATTTCACACATTGGATCATAACTAAGTTATGATCATTTTCCTTCCTGACTTCACAAATACGTAGCATTGGATGCCAGATGTTTATTACATATTATGTTAGTAATGCAGCTACTGTCATTTGCTCTGCATTGAAGGATTTTCTTTTGTGGCACTTGTATCATTTTCAATATAACTTTCCAAGTGAATACATGGGACATTTACCATTGTGACCTTTGTGTTAAATAAAAGCTGTGTTTCAGTTTCATTTAATAAAATTGTACAATGCTTTTTAGTATTTCGTAGGGTCAAGTCATTCATTTTCCAGCATTTAGTGACAATCATTACAACAGTTATAACAATAAAATGTTTTGCTGACTGGTTGTGCTGGGGTTTGTAGGGTCAATATATAGGGTGCCGGAAATGTGTTACCATTACAAGCAAACTTTTCTGTAAACAAAACTAATATATATATATATATATATATATATATATATATATATATATATATATATATATATATATATATATATATACATATACACACACAGACACTTACATGCATATATATTTATACATGCAAATATACAAGCTTAATATATATGCACAAACTTTTGTCTTTGTGTATATAGAGAGACAGAAAGATATACACATACATGCATTTATACAGGTGCATATATACAAACATTTGTGTATGTATATACAGATATATATATATGATTTTGTGCATATATATATACATTTATAGATATATATGATTTTGTGCATATATATATGATTTTGTGTATGTTTATATATATATAGATATATATGATTTTGTGTATATATATATGATTTTGTGTATGTATATATGTATACTTATCTCTAGATATATTTATGTGTGTGTGTGTGTGTGTGTGTATATGTATATATATATATATATATATATATATATATATGTAAACACATGTATGTATATATTAATCTCTCTTTCTCTGTCTCTCTACATACACACATATCTACCTATCTATATGTATATATTCATTTGTTTATTACAATACATATAAAACAAATAAGGCTCTTGATGGAAATCAGTATTTATATAATCCCCCAAAGGAGAAAAAAAACGCATCACTTGCAGTTTCCATTTCAGCACCAAACCGCTTGTGTGAACCGAGCCTTCTAATATGGAGTTGTAAAAGCTGTGTTTAGTTGTGGCTGACTATGTAGATGGAGGACTTGACAATGGAAAGGGATTTGTTTAAAAAAAAATGCCAGCGACTGTGGAAGGAGACAAGCTACTAGGAGGTATTTATCCCCAGGCTAAACTTGTGCAATAAACTTCACCAGATAATGAAAGAGAAAATATTGCTCCTTACTTGGAGGCCCAGCTTTATTCCCCTCTGTGCTTTGATAATTGAAGAAAGGAAAGATCCCAGTGTTCGTGTTTTTCTTTGTTTTACGCTTATCAGATTTTTCTTGAGGAATATTAATTTCCACTACTTAGGATTCTCATATAGAAACGCAGAATATATCAATCAATGACCGTGCAAATTCGATACCTGCATTCACCATTCAAGAGATACTAACCAACACTGTTAATCTATCTAGGATTTCATTTATTACTTCCATTCTCTATCTTGTTGTTGTTGTTTTTTTTATTACAATTTACCAAATCATACACAAATCTATTCCAAACTTTATTAAAAAAAAATGATGAAACACTCATGATTCCATATTTTTCCACGGTTAACAGTTTTGCACAAAAACTCAGTGTTGCAATAGACTTCATCGAGAGACAAATACAGAAAAAAATATCTTTCTGTGTCCAGCTGTGGATAAAGTATGGAGTACTGAGTGGATGGATTTAGTTTTTATTTCTGTTAGCTGTGTGTTGAGTGTGAATGTCTGATATAGAGCAATGCAGAGCAAACATGGAGGACCTGCATTACATTACATTCATTAGATATCATTCATTATATGACATATTGATCAGTTTGCAGAATATGGATATAGTGGCCTGATAGGAAGAATACTTATGTAGTGGGCAAGACCCTTATTATTATTATTATTAATATTATTAATATTATCATCATCTCGATTGGAGATTTGTCATTAAAAAATGTTTCAACTAATTAAACAGCTATGCACAAATTAAAGGAGCAATAGAGACTATAACGAATGGTTACACTCACAATATTCTACTGGTTCAGAGAATGTATACATGGACATTGATTGAATGAGATATTGCAGATATACACAACAATTGGAAATATGGACAGGCAAGAAATCGCCTAACCAGAAGCTCTTTGTGGCATTCTGGAACGTGTTAAGCCACGTAGCACAATGGATTTGTGATCCAAGACTTCAAATCCAAGGCAGGGATTCACTTTATGGATGATAAAAGACTTCAAGAATAATTAATTTCTTTCACGTTTCTATCTATGATGATGTACTTGTTTTCAAGATATTATCTATACTGATTTTCTTTTCATAATTTAATTAAGATGCTCAATGAGCAGCGTAAAGTAACCTAGTGTGTGAATAACCTACAAGATTATATATGTATTGTATAAACATACAAAACAAAAACTAGACACACACACGATATATATGCTGCAGAGATGCAATCCAAATGTGTAAATGGCTGCCCTTGACCTTGCAGAATGAGATCTGTATTTATTCTCTACTTATTGATGGCTACTTGGCCTTGAAACTGAACCTGGCTCTTCTGCAACAGACTAGAGTAGAGGACTATTCATCTCATATGTATCTAGAAATAAGATCAGTGTGCACCACACATCTCCTTATCCGCATCGCCCAATAATGGCTTTTATATTCTTACAATTCTTTGTTAAACAGCATCCAGCGGTCTCACCATAAATCTGCTAAAACATTGAAAATGGAAATTGAACTCTGGAATTTCAAGTAGCTGCAGAGAAACTGCAAAAGGTGGAATCATTCCGCCACCTGCTGGACATATCTTGTAATCACAGCTTTTGTTGCAAAATATCCCCCTTTTCTCGCCATTCCTTCCAGATATATCGTCCTGTTCTAAAATCACAAGTCTGCGAATGTTTCTTCCACTGCCTATGATAGGGTAAGACTATGTTGTTTTAAATAATCTATTTCTGTTTCATTGTGCATTCATAAATACCAACAGCGATTGTGTTACACCCTATGGATTCGCTGGATAAATTATTTGACGTCAGTTTCTCTTATGTTGTTTGTGTTCTTATCTTCAGAAATGGATTACAATCTGCTGACTATGAATATGCAGATAGATGACAGATCAAGTTCTAAGCGGTTTTAATTATACGTGTATATGTGTAAGGTAAATGTGCAAATTAGTAGTGGTGACTATGGAGGGCTGGTTTTAGGGAATTTATCATCAAAACCGCCAAATCATATACTATTATTATTATTATTACTACTCAAATCTATATTTTGTAGTGGTTATTCTGAATTGTGCCATGTGAAAGTGGACAAGTATTATCACAACATCGATTATTCACAATAAGTAAATAAGAGTTACGTTTGCTATAGTAAATATATGAATGACTCTATATATCTATTTATCTCTTTTCTATCTATTTATCTATCTAACTCACATCTTTCTATCTATCTATCTATCTATCTATCTATCTATCTATCTATCTATCTATCTCTCTATCTATCTATTATCTATCTTTGAAAGTGAGGACTTTAGTAGACCATTACCATGGGCTAGTAAAGACCTCTCTTTCTGCAATAGGAACTTTGAAGTGCTGCCTTCTTTTATGTATTTATTTTTATTTATTTCACTTAATTTAGCAAGCGAATAATATATACCTGGATCCCGAGGCTTGCACTCATATTTAGTGGATACATAGTCCTGCTCTGCTTATCTAGTAAAAAAAATAAATAAACATAACATTCCACATGGCGATAATTGTGATATTTTTTATTTTGTTTGTAAATATTTACAAATGAGAAATTGTTAGAAAAGGAAATCTATCTATCAATTTATGCATCTGCCTATTATCTATCTACCTATTATCGATCTATCTATCTATCAATGTATCTATCTATCTACCTATTATCTATCTATCCTATATCTATCTATCTATCTATCTACCTATTATCTATCTATCCCATATCTATCTATCTATCTATCTATCTATCTATCTATCTATCTATCTATCTATCTATCTCTCTCCGTCTATCTATAATAATAACAATAACATTAATACATTTCTTTGCACAGCGCCGACATATTTATCAGCATTTTACAATGGAAAGGATGATGTGCAAACAAAAATCAGACATTATGAACGATACAGGCAATAGGGGTCTGCTCCAGAAACTAATCATAAAGGAAATATCTAATTAGTTAGCTACAAAGCTACGTTCTATCTATATTACTTTTTGTCATATAGTTTCCTACACAATAATATTAATTATTTAATTGCTACTGTTTAATTGGCGGTGTTGTTGCTAATAATAATGTTATTCTTTATAACCAATGACTCTATAATACAGAAGGTATGATGCATACACAAAAGGAATTGACAGTGAATGAGCAGTTTTCTTTCTTTATTTACTTTCTCCTTTTTCTTTACTTCTTTCTTTCTTTTTCTTTATTTCTTCCTTCCCTCCTCTCTCTATATATGTCATATGTATGTACCTATCTTTGTCATCTCTCATGTATACACATATACATTAGGATACATTACAGAACCTGGAGCGGCCATGCCAGTTTTAATCCTTTGGTGGACTCCATTGTTTGTTTGTTGTTTGTTTGTTGTTCTGAGGGCGGCCTTTGTTTCACAAACCCTCCTATCAGGTGGATCTTCTTGCCATAACCCCTGAGTTACTTTAGGGAATTGAAGGACACATATGGGACAGGAATGAGTGGTGTCTTCTTCTGTTGCCCACATGGCTCACACCATTACCAGTGCTGGGCTGATACACGATTGCCATTTTCTTGGTTAAAATAAAATAATAATAACACACACAAAAAAAAAAAAAAAAAAACAGACAGCTTCTATCCATAAGGCCCATTCGTTCTGCAGGAAATTGGATGATAGCTGGGGAGAAAATAGTGAAGGGATTCTGCAGGATCATGCAGCTGCCTGAAGCCATCATGCGGTTGCTATTATCTATGGGGGATTAACAATATTTCCATCATCTTTACATGGAGCGATGTAAATGTTGATAATTGGGCTTCATATAGGGATATAAATCTACATTATCACAGACAAGCACATGGACAAGAGCGAACCTCCGGGCTGCAGAGACTGCCCTGGATAGCCTGCCTGCCTGCCTGGTCTGGAGCTTTGTGTGCAGTGAATGCAGTGAGGCTGAGGAGACGTCAGGAATGTCGTCCACTTGAACGTGACGGGACAGCAGCCATCCCAGGACCCTGCCTTTGGCCTTTATATAAGGACATGCTGCAAACTGGGGGATAAAGGTCTCTGCTCCATCACTGGAGTGTCATTATCCGCACACATCTGCACTCACTGTACAGCACTCACTGTACCTGCACCTTCTCTTCCTGTTCTTTATTTTCTTAATGTTTCTCATTGTTTAGCCTTTGTCTCGTTGTGTGTCCATTCAGTCTGAAGCCCCCAGCCCCCACTGCTCACCCAGCCTCCATAAGGAACATATAGGGACAAAAGGAGACTTAGAAAAGGGAGGGATAAAGAAAGAGTCAAAGAAATAAACAATGGAAGTATCCATAAAGCCCTGAAACTGATCACAACCTGTAGTGTGGATTTCCTGTGTAAAATCAAAGAAACACATCAGAATTTCACATTTGTTGTGTCATGTGACAAATAGATCTGTCTCAAGACTGACTACATCACAAAAGTTCTCTCTATCTATCTTTCTATCTAATATCTCTCTATCTATCTCTATCTAATATCTATCTCTCTAATATCTAACTCTCTAATATCTATCTAATATCTATCTCTAATATCTAACTCTCTAATATCTATCTATCTATCTAATATCTATCTCTCTAATATCTATCTATCTAATATCTATCTCTCTAATATCTATCTATCTAATATCTATCTATCTCATATCTATCTCATATCTATCTATATCTCTAATACCTATCAATGTATCTAATATCTATGTCTCTAATATCTATCTATTATCTATCTATCTATCTAAACATCCTCTATCATTCGTCAATGTATTCAGTATATACAATTCATAGCAGAAACTAGAATATTATAATATAATACAATATATGATACGTAGATAGATAGAGAGAAATGTTGTGATGTAGTCAGTCTTGAGACAGATCTATTTGTCATATGACACAACAAATGTTGAAATTCTGATATGATAGATAGATAGCACTTAAATGCAGCAAAATAAACAAAAATATCTAATGGCACATAGTGGTGATGTTTCAGTACAAATGAGGACCTTTCTCATTGTTTTATCTATCTATTTATCTATGTCATATCTATCTAATCTTCCATTCTCTACCAATCGTCAGTTTATTCAGTATATATCAAACTGTGCACATAATGAAAATAAGTAAATAAAAAACATGATAGAAAATGGAATATTATTAAAATATAATGCAATATCTGATAGATAGATAGATAGATAGATAGATAGATAGATAGATAGATAGATAGATAGATAGATAGATCCTACAAAAAAATGATGAGAGATCTATATACATAAATACACTTTACATGTTCCTTTATGAATGAATCAGACGTAAAGAATATTTTGATTTACACAAAAAGTTATTTAGTCCAGATATTTCAGTTGGCAGATTGTATTTGTCAACAGATAGATAGATAGATAATAGATAGATAGATAGATAGATAGATAGATAGATAGATAGATAGATAGATAGATAGATATAGATAGATAGATAGATAGATAGATAGATAGATAGATAGATAGATAGATAATAGATAGATATTAGATAGATAGATAGATAGATAGATAGATAGATAGATAGATAGATGCATACATACATAAATAGATACATAGATAGATACATAGATATTCAAACATGTACAATAAATTAATTATAGTAATTATAGTATTTGAATATAATCATTACTCCTGCATGTGTAGACATAAGGTAGATTATATACGATTAGATCAATAAATATTGTTATATAAATAAAATATGTTAATATGCAATACATTTGTGTGGGTGTAAACAGAAGTTAGTGTTCTCGGAGTGTGCTATGTGCTATGTGTTCTGTGTGTGGCAGCCATCCCCACAGTGGCTTCTATCAATGCTTCCCTTACCACTGGTGTATTAGGTCTGGCATTACTACATTCCCAGGGGTAGTTGTGTCCCATTGACTTTCCCTTTGCCGTTGCACTTGGTAAACAGTTAAATGGTTTTCCCATGTGTAACTGCAATGTGGGAGTTGTTCTTCACCTCCACCACAAAGCACCAAGTGTTGTCTCCGAATTGTCTGTAGTCTTTTTATTTCCCCAAACGCCCTGTGTCTCCATAGATGGTCCTGTATGAATACAGTCCACTGGTGCAAGGATATTACAGTTATAAATATGAATTACATGTGAGTAAAGTTTTCCTTTCAAATTCTTATATTTATCTCGGCAATGGGTGTGTGCATTGGTCAGCACAATAGTTAATATGCTAATATATCCAGCTGTAAAGGAAAACTTACGATGTGGCACATACTATATGAGTATTTGTGTGTGGTAAGATTTCAAAACCACATACATAAGCTCAATAGCATTCACTTCTGTGTTTACACATATAAGTACATATATAGAATGTAAATCCGCAAGGACAGGGTCCTCTCCCCTCTGTACCAGAATGTCATCGTATATTTGTTTACTGTAAACGATATTTATAACCCTGTATGTAACCTCTTCTCAGCACCATGGAATTAATGGTGCTGTATAAATAAATAATAATAATAATTATTATTTATATATATATATATATATATATATATATATATATATATATATATATATATATATATATATATATATATATATATATATTGTAGGTAGCTAGGAGAGCATAAGTATCGTATTGGTACGTGGGCGATTGTATTTATATCGTATACTAACATATGACATTGCATAGAATTAGTACATTACTATAAATCCTGCTGACATTTGAACTTTCATATGTGTCACATTTGCGTTAATTATAGTCTGTATATTGATAGCGCAGATTATGTTGAAGACATATAATAAAAAAAAAAACATAAACTCAGTAAAGCATGAGTATATACATGTAATAATAGAGAATAAGAGATATGTTCAGTATTGAGAAATAGCTAAAACATAAGTTTACTCAGTTTTTTTTTTTTTTAGGATAAATATTATTTTTAGACATCTTTAAATGTATAACATGATTGATAGATAATATTACATAGATATATAATAGAAAATATTAGATATTAGATAGATAGATTAAATCGATAAATGTATAGATAGATAGATAGATAGATAGATAGATAGATAGATAGATAGATAGATAGATAGATGATAGATAGATAGATAATAGATAATAGATAGATAGATGATAGATAGATAGATAGATAGATAGATAGATAGATAGATAGATAGATAATAGATAGATAGATAGATAGATAGATAGATAGATAGGCAATAGATAGATAGATAGATAGATAGATAGATAGATAGATAGATGATAGATAGATAGATAATAGATAATAGATAGATAGATGATAGATAGATAGATAGATAGATAGATAGATAGATAGATAGATAGATAGATAATAGATAGATAGATGATAGATAGATAGATAGATAGATAGATAGATAGATAGATAGATAGATAGATAGATAGATAGATAGATGATAGATAGATAGATAGATAGATGATAGATAGATGATAGATAGATAGATAGATAGATAGATAGATAGATAGATAGATGATAGATAGATAGATAGATAGATAGATAGATAGATAGATAGATAGATAGATAGATAGATAATAGTGTTGTTGCACTTTAGTTAAACAGTTGCTGTGTGGCTGGATTCTTATAATATCACCTTGATGGGTGACACTGAGTGCCTGTGGACTGTGCAGCCAGGGGCAGTGATCACAGTCAGTCTAGACTCCCTGCACTGGGCAGCAGCCTGGCAAATGGTGGGCTGTGGATGTTGGGCGCAGCTGCTGCTGGACTCACATGTGTTTAAGTGGTAGAAGCCATGATGGTGGCAGCTAAACAAGCAGAGAGCCTACATTGTGAACAGGAAGGGGGAAGCTTTTCTTGCAGAACTGTGGTGCAATAAATGAAATGAGTCACAATCTCTTCTCCAGTCAGTTTTTACGAGAGCAGCCAGACAGCGTCTGTTCACGTTCTGCAGATACTGGGGGCGCCATAACAAAGTTAAGGTCAAGTTAGTGTCTTATCTTGGGTGGCAGAAACTAAAAGCTCCCTATCTCCTCTGCCCTTATCCACATTTATACACTCACATACATATACACATACACATACACAGATTGCTGTCTGCCAGCACTAGTAGTAATAATATAGGTGCATCACTAGAACCCGGGGAAACGTCACTGATTGCTACATACCTGCTCAGTACAGCTCTGGCACCGAGACATCTAAAGGTAATGTGCTTATATCTCCTGTGCGTGTACCTTCCATGTGTGCTCTGTCCGTGACCCCAGGGGCTGTCATATGTGGCTATGAGGCTGTGTGCATCCGCGGTGTGTGCGGCTTTCCTTGTAAATACACAGCCACAATGGGAAATACTCCTCATGTACACACAGACATGCAGGGAGTCCATCACAAGGGTCACTTATACAGTGGGAAAGAGCGAGTATCTGTCTACAGGTTGTGTATGGGCGATTCTATGCTGAATCTGTGTGTGTGTGTATGTGTGAGTGTCTGTGTTTATTAAAGTCGAATTCTGTTGAATACACTTCGAATTCAATTTTAAATATGTTGATTTTTAGAATTCTTGCACTTCTACATGGGTGTCTGGCCTGCGCATCCTGAGTACACTGTACTTACAAGTGTAAATGTATGATTTTATGTTGTGTTTGTGTCTCTCTCGTTATTAAATTCAATCGTAAGGTGCAAACTCAGAGACACAACGATCATCAACACGTAGAAAGTAATATAGCAAATAGTAAAAAAAAAACAACATTAAATTGTCTATCTATTATCTATCTATCTATGTATATATCATCTATCTATCTCATACCTATCTATCTATCTATCTATCTATCTATCTATCTATCTATCTATCCCATATCTATCTATTATCTATCTATCTATCTATCTATCTATCTATCTATCTATCTATCTATCTATCTATCTTTTTATCTGTATATTACCTTTATGTCTGTATGCCTGTCTATCCATTAATCCAACCAACCTAACCAATGCGCACATCTATACGTCGATCGATATGTACAATATCTGTGTATATATTTTAATACATTAAAAATATCTATACAATATCGATTGATTCCTATAGTTTAGAAATATCAATTTGTGCACGTGTATGTGATATGTGCATATCTATCTATTATCTATCTATCTATCTATCTATCTATCTATCTATCTATCTATCATCTATCCATATCTACCTCGACATAGCAAATGTACCAGATTACCGATCCCATGTGTATATACGATGTATATTGTTTACGTTTATTTTTTCTATACACATTTTCTGTTTTTATCTATCTATCTATCTATCTATCTATCTATCTATCTATCTATCTATCTATCTATCTATCCTGTACTTCTTTCTTTTTTTTTATAGCTAAAGTTGATAAACCTGATTTATATTTGTATCTAGCATGATGATGATACTCAGTAGCACACGCTTTTTTTGTTATATTTTGTTCTATTGTACACTGATGCATTTAGTATATGGGTTTTCTGGTAGTGAAATACTTAAAAGTGTCAGAGTGTACAGTATATCTATGGCTTGAGTCAGAGTTTTAGTATTCGCCATACACATGTAGTCTGCAGAGATGTTCCCTTGTTGCTTTCTTTTCGGGCCAAACTTGGCATGTGTGCGAGGAATATTATTGTCAATTATTTAGGAAACTTTTTTTTAGACGACTTGATTACTTTATCAATTCTTTGATATCTCGTACTTGTTCCCGCTTGTGAGTCTGTGTGTATTTACTATTCGGCTGTAAAAATACAAATACATATATATGTATATGTGTGTATATATGTGTGTGTGTGTCTATATATATATATATATATATATATATATATATATATATATATATATATATATATGTATATATATATGTGTGTGTGTCTATATGTCTATATATATGTAGGTGTGTGTGTATATATATATATATATATATATATATATATATATATATATATATATATTATTTTTTTTTTATTTTTACTATTGAATAGAAAATATGTTTGATATCAATCCCACTGGCGTTATCACCCACGTATCATCATGGAGAACGTATATGTCTATTGCATGTATATCACCTGCACTATGGTGATTGTATCTATGATAATCAGCTCATAATCTGCCCATGTTGCTGCTGATCTGCCTCTATTTTTATGGATGTATTAGATTTGTATCTCCTGCATTGTGCAATCTCTAACCTCAGGGATCTGGGTAGTTAAATATTTGTCTACATGTGTCCTACACCAAGTAAAATACACCAAAATGTTGTGGGTTTTGTGTATAAAAAATGAAGCAGAACAAAAAAAATCGAAGATATTCTAGAATCTTTGTTCAGTAGAGAGCTTTACAGCCAGTGTAATATATATTTTTTATTATTTCATGCATTGTAACAGCATCAAACTGCACTCACACCAGTACATAAATGTGTGCACAGAAAACATGCACACAGGCATGTACACACACTTCATACATGTGTCATACCCAGAAAAGTCGCAATGGGAGTTCTTTCATAACCTATGTCTTATTTCTTGTATTATGTGAGGCTGAAATCGTTTGTGAACTATAAGGACATGTATCTGGTTTCCAAAAAAAATGACAATTTGCTGTTGATTTTTTGGTCTTATAATATTTGTACTTTGATGATATATCACTATAATACTGTCCATAAGATATGATATATTCCATTACAGGAGTGTATGAAGTAGGACGTATCTAGATTTGATATATATATATATATTTTATGCTAAATAGGAGGGACTTTACCATAATAGATCTCCTTTTAAATAGTCTTTGGACACAATCTGCTCCCTGTAAACTGCTGTGGGAAAGACTGGAGTAAAAAAAAAAAAAAAAAAAGAGGAAAAAAATCAGTGTGATTGTGTGTGAGAGCAGACAGGATCAGTGTTGCACCTTTGTGTAGTGTGGAGGGATGTTGCATTCTGCAGGCTTCTTATAGATATCAGGACATTGTACATGGGGGGATCACGTGACGCAATTACCACCAGAATCAATCAAGATGAATTGCACGTCAGCAGCACGCTCGGGCTTTTTTCTTTAGTTGATGCTGTCCAAGCCCCTCTTGAGCAATACATGGATCTTGTTCAATGCAGTGAAATCTCCTTGTTGCTTTCCATCGCAAAAGGGGAGAAGAGATGACTGAGTTTGAGAATTGCAGCAGCAGCAGTGCGACCCCCAGCATGTATCTGCCCGGCTGCGCTGCCGCAGCCGCTGCCTACTACGTCTCCCCATCGGATTTCTCCAGCAAGTCTTCGTTCCTGTCTCAGTCCTCTTCTTGCCCTATGACTTTCTCCTATTCCTCCAATTTAACTCATCATGTGCAACCTGTGAGGGAAGTGGCATTCAGGGAGTATGGCAGCAAGTGGCAGTACAGGGGCAGCTACCCGTCCTATTACCCCGGGGAGGAGGTCATGCACAGGGAGCTGATCCAGCCTGCGGGCAGGAGGTCGGACGTGTGCGGCCACCATGGACCCTCCGGGGCCACCGCCAACTTCTACGGCTCGGTGGGGAGGAATGGCATCCTGCCCCAGGGCTTCGACCAGTTCTATGATGCCAGCCAGAGCTCTACCTACCAGGCGGAGATGGAGGAGCCGCCTGCAAAGCCTGAGCTCAAAGGCTCCGGCAACCCACCCAGCAAAGTGACCTCTGCACAGGACAGGAAAGGGACCAGCCAGGATAGCCCCGGTCCGCCAACTCCTGGGGGGGAGGCAGCAGCAGCAGACAAGAGCAACACTTCAGGTAGGCACCGACTGGGGGCAAGAGCACAAGGCCAGCACTTTGTCAGCCGCCCTTTTATGTGCTATTTTATAAGCATTCAAGGGTTTTATATATCCTATAAGGTTCCCTGTACCGCTGTAAAGAGTGTGTTTACGACAGGGAACTAATTTAAGATGAGGATGGTCTATTGTTCAGCATTTCCTATTATGTTATCATGTTTTGTTGATCACCCTCCCATCACCATTACTTGCCGAGTGTCATAAAATACATTACTTTGGAGTGGAGGGTTCAATAGCCCTTATATTCTTACTATACATAGGCGTATATATGTGCAAATATATGTGTATATATATATAGTCTTATGCATATACTTTTATATATTTATATATAGTTTTATACATATAGCCTATATGTTTATTTGTGTATGTTATATATACAGACACACACAGATATATATATATATATATATATATATATACACACACACATATGTACACACATACAAATGTATACACACACATGCGCACATATATTTATATATACACATACATACATATATATAAATGCACACATATATATATACACATACACACATGTATAAACATACACAATATACACACACACATGCACACATTTATGTACAGCAATATGGAATCAATGGTGCTATATAAATAATAATAATAATAAAATGTATATATACACATACATACATATATGAATACACACAGACATATATATATAAATATATATATATATATATATATATAAATACACACATATATACATACACTTACATGCACACACACATATATATATACACACAGATATATATACACATACACAATATACACACACATGCGCACATATATTTATATATACACATACATATATGAATACACACACATGCACACACACACATATATACACACATATATATACAAACACACACACACACATATATACACGTATATGCACACATACATATATGTATGTATATTTATATACTGTATATTTATATATATTTTATCCATATATAAATGTAGAATTTTGAATATCTACATCTGTTTAATATTCTGGTAATATTTTGTACCATTCTGACCAGCAGCCTCCCAGAGACTTAGGAAAAAGAGATGTCCCTATAGCAAGTACCAGATCCGGGAGCTGGAGCGGGAGTTTTTCTTCAATGTCTACATCAACAAGGAGAAGAGGTTACAGCTGTCCAGGATGCTGAACCTCACTGATCGCCAAGTCAAGATCTGGTTCCAGAACCGAAGGATGAAAGAAAAGAAACTCAATAGGGATCGACTGCAATATTTCACTGGGAACCCACTTTTTTGAGAGGAGACTGCACAATTTCTATTCAGACAAGATACTTGTGGATACTTTTTATCACTTTATCACTGTACTTGGACCATGATATCTTGTGAGGATTTCCAAACCTCTGGAGGATGCCTTCTTGGTAAGGAAAGGGTCTACAAAAACGTCACTTTCACATTGCAGCCAATGGTGTTTTTTTTTTTTTTTTCTTTTCTCCCCTTCCCTGAATCTATTAACACTGATTATACAGTATTTAGAACTGACTGCAAACAACTAGGGAGGCTCTGAGCCCCCAGTGGCTACAATGACTACAGTACACATTTACGTAACGAATGCAGCTTTATGACACATACATATATATATTTACATATATGTGTATGGATACATGTGCACGACAATGATGTTCTCTTGTGAAAATTGTTTTATGGTAAATTCGGTGTTACCTTGGACACTTTGCATGAGTTCCAATGTCTCAAAGGTCTTTAAATATATATGTCAGTCATTTAATGCATTATATATAACCCCATCTGTACATATTTATTAAATTTTCAATGTTATTTTTTAACCAACCTGAATACGTTTTCTATGACTTTTAGCTTTATTTTGTCCACGGAAATGCATTTTGATGCACAACTAAAAGCCAATTTTTTTATCAGTTTCTTCAGTGATTCTGCTTGTTTTTGCTAAGTTGAGTCAGAACGGTGACATTTGGTGTTTCTAGAATGAAAAGTCAGGGATCTGGACAATTGTTTATTTAGAAATCTAAGGAATTTGGTTGGGGCTTATTCCATTAGAGTTTATATGGCGTGACCCACTGGGCTGTTTACAAAACCTTGAACTGTCTAGACAACACAATAAAAGTAGGGGATCCAAGCACCATAATTGGCTTATATTAGACACCTTCTGGTGGGCTAAAAGCGATTTCCGCAAAGTTCAATAAAGGAAGAAGTGAGAAAGGGGGCTGTTTTCTTCAATGGCACTTAGTGGGCGTTATTCTCCTGGCATAGAGCTCAGGCAGACAAGGACTGAGGAACAGACCCACAAGAAAAAAAGGACTGAGAACAAAGACACAAGGAAAAATATATTGTTAAGAAAAAATTCCTTCCATTTAGGAAAAGAAGTAGTTGCCTTTGAACTTCCAAAATGTCAAGGTCATCACCTTTCACCTTACCAAATAATTAAATACCCTAAAGCTCTCTTATTATTTTTCCTAGCTGCCACCCAGTAGTGTGCATTGAAATATCTAGATATTTTATTGAAGGAGAAGTAAATTACTTAAACAACGTTCTGCCTTCCTTCCCTTTCTTCCATCATTTCCTTTCTTTTCTTCATTTTCTTTTCTTTCTTTCTTTCTTTCTTTCTTTCTTTCTTTCTTTCTTTCTTTCTTTCTTTCTTTCTTTCTTTCTTTCTCTCTTTCTTCTTTCTTTTTTTTTCTGCTCTTGCATTAATTGACATTTGGTTGATTATAAAGTATTTACTTGTTACTTAATCCTGGAGACAAAGATCTGAATTGTTCTAAATTCCAAATAATAAAATGTAATGTATTCATGGTATATTAAAGAAAAATACATAAACACACACAAAATTTTTATTTATTGTTTCCAAATTAATCCAACAAATGTCATTAATATATATATATTATTATTATTATTTTTTTTCAATAATAAGAGCAGACTAATTAAAAATCGTTATATTCAATGACAGGCTTGATAATGACATAAACAACTTTATCAAATAGTAAAATGTTAAGTTTGTAAGAAAACCATAGTTATACATGTATTTTTTTTTAATGTAACCATTTTTTTATAAGCATATATGCCTGTAAGACCTCAACATAATCACAGAAATATAAATGCCGCATTGTGTGCTAAATCTCAAATGTCCACAAGAGGGCGACTGCTGCACTGCAAATAGCTAAATTGTTGCAGCTAAAAGCGCAGCATTGTCCATAAATTAGAACCCAAGTCACATAAGGATTCTAGATTCTTCTCCAGTGCAACAGTTCTGTTTAAATATGCTTTAAGTAATAAGTATTTCGATATATAAGCCACCGTCACATTGTGAACCTTGAAATAATACCATAGAAGAGAAAGGGGGAAACTATCATACAGATTTACCTATAGTCATAGCGAATATTGAATTCTCACTTATTCTGTGACAAAAAAAAAACAAAAAAAAAAAAAAAAAAAAACCAGAAGAATAGATCTGCAATTTGGGTGTAAATGTATCTATAGAACTTACATGACTGATGCAAATTAATTAAGAATAAATAAAAAAAAAACAAAAAACGAAAGTCTGCAGTGAGTTAACATGATATAATCTTAAAAGCATTTATGTGCTAGAGGATAAGCCTTTTCTACAAAGGTATTTATGACCAGATATATGCCGCAGGCTGCAGCAAACACTGTGTATTATGTTTCCTTTTAGAAACGCCAGCAGAATCCCAAAGTCACCAGTTGCTTCAGTGATAATTTCGATGTATCTGTTAAGAATATTTAGCAAATTATAATTGTCACAAAAAAAAGTAAAGTAGATGTTAATAAATAATAATAACTACTATTGTACGGGAAAAGAATTATAAAAAATGTCGGGCGAGAATTCATAAGTTCCAAACACAGCGAATATCAAATACGGTGTATATTACTACAGACGGTAGGTAGATAGATAGATAGATAGATAGATAGATAGCTAGATAGATAGATAGATAGATAGATAGATAATGTACTAATAATACACTTTATTAATATCTTGTAAATAGGGCGAAATTTCACAGACCCCTACATTTTCTAAAAAATAAATACATAAAATAATTTTATAATGAATGTAACTTATCGTCTTTCTGTGTATTTATAGCAATCGGTTTTTAAAAAAATTATCTATCTATTTATCTATCTATTATCTATCTATCTATCTATCTATCTATCTATCTATCTATCTATCTATTATCTATTTATCTGTCTATTATCTATCTATTTAATATCTATCTATCT
The DNA here is from genome assembly GCF_051348905.1 of Ranitomeya variabilis. Classification (NCBI taxonomy): domain Eukaryota; kingdom Metazoa; phylum Chordata; class Amphibia; order Anura; family Dendrobatidae; genus Ranitomeya; species Ranitomeya variabilis. Next base: position 199,730,176 of record NC_135238.1, on the reverse strand, counting down.
ATCTTTCTATCTATTTATTATCTATCTATCTTTCTATCTATTATCTATCTATTCATATCTATCTATCTATCTATCTATCTATCTATCTATCTATCTATCTATCTATTATCTGTCTATTATCTATCTTTATGTCTGTCTGATATATATAAGAGATAGATAGATAATAGATAGATATGAGGCAGATAGATAGAAAGATTATTATTATTTATTATTATTATTATAGCGCCATTTATTCCAAGATAGATATAGGTAGATAGAAATATAGATATTAATATATATGGATAGATAAATATATATATAATATATATAATATATAATATATATATTTATCTATCCATATATATTAATATCTAGCTTTCTATGTATCTACTTCACATCTATCTATTATCTATCTATCTATCTATCTATCTATCTATCTATCTATTATCTATCTATCTGTCTATCTGTCTGTCTACAGTCCCACTCATATATATTTTTCTATGTAATACATACCTGTATGATGTTTGGTTCTGTCTCCACGCTTGTACCCCTGAGTTTATCTACCTTATTCCTGTCTGTCCTCCTAAATACTACTTTTCTCATGTGCATTCCTGAAATAGGAAAATGCTTTGTTTTTCCTTCTTTTCTTTACGGGAGATTTGGCTTTGATCTGTAAGTCTTTGGTGCCTATATGAGCATTTGTTACTCTCTGTGAGCACAATCCGGTCATTTGCTCCGTTTTCTACATC